>NW_024340365.1:0-257632 GCF_003473485.1 Medicago truncatula
AAATAGATCTTAATAATTTGTTTTTCATGCGATAAGTTGTTTTGAATAAATTAGAAGTTAAATTACGAAGTATAACAATGTATTGATTTTAAGAGGAAAAAGGGTAAAATAGTAAATTATAACATAAGCCCTCCATCTCCTTTCCTTGTTGGCTTTTTAACTTCCAAACAAGGGGAAGGTTTTCCCTCCGTTCTCCCTTCCCTCCCTTTCCTTCCCTTCCCTCCTTAGCCTTTCCTTTCCTTCCCCTCAAAACTCGCAAACAAAGCCTTAGTTGTTATATACTTTTCACCCATTCCCTTACCTTTTATTCTCGCCAAAAAACTCAACAACTGAAAAAGAGAAGAAGAAACTCAGCCACCCAGACCAGCGGCACCGCCGCCGCGAACCTCCCACTCTCTCTCCTGTGGCGGCAATACTTCATCTCTGTGCGCAACTTCTCCCTGTGCCGGACCACGTCTCCGACGACGCAACCTTTCTCCGGCGAGGTAACCCTAAAACAGTGCCAATGTATTCACGTGGTCGCGATTTTTGTTCTGTCACTTGTGTGGAACAATGCTCACGGTTCCTCAACTGATTACGCATGTTGCCCCTTGTGCAAAACCAAGTGTAACATAAAGGGTACAACTTTTTATTTTTCTCTTCAAATCAATCTATTAGTGTTCTTGTTTTGCTCTGATTATTATATGTATTGTTCACGTATGTAAACATGAATTACAATAGATGAGATATTCAGTGGAGCTTCCTACGAGGAGCTCCAAGAATACTCTAAAATGACTAAGGTGAAAATACATTGTGTAGGCTAGAATGATCTATCCTCTTGTTTTCTAAGTGCCATCTTTTATAGTCATCACTTTCTTGACCTAATGGGCCTCTCTAAATTGAGTCAATACTTTTTATTTATGCAAAACATCTTAATACGACCTCATTTTCAAAAACCGCTTATTCGAAACAACTTATTTATACAAAACAGCTTATTACGACCTCTTTTCCAAAACAGCTTATTTACGCAAAACAGCTTAATACGATCTCTTTTTCAAAAACAGCTTATTCAAAACAGCTTATTTATACAAACAGCTTATTACAACCTCTTTTTCAAAAACAACATATTCAAAACAGCTTATTTATGCAAAACAGCTTAATACGATCTCTTTTTCAAAAACAGCTTATTCAAAACAACTTATTTATGCAAAACAGCTTATTACGACCTCATTTACAAAAACAGCTTATTCAAAACAGCTTATTTATGCAAAACACCTTAATAGACCTCATTTTCAAATACAGCTTATTCAAAACAGCTTATTTATGCAAAACAGCTTAATACGATCTCTTTTTCAAAAACAGCTTATTTATACAAAACAGCTTATTACGACCTCAATTTCAAAAACTCGCTTATTTAAAACAACTTATTTATACAAAACAGCTTAATATGACTTCATTTTAAAAAATAGCTTATTCAAAACAACTTATTTATGCAAAACAGCTTAATACGACCTCATTTTCAAAAACGGCTTATTCAAAACAGCTTATTTATGCAAAACAGCTTAATACGATCTCTTTTTCAAAAACAGCTTATTTATACAAAACAGCTTATTACGACCTCAATTTCGAAAATCGCTTATTTAAAACAACTTATTTATACAAAACAGCTTAATATGACTTCATTTTAAAAAATAGCTTATTCAAAACAACTTATTTATGCAAAACAGCTTAATACGATTTTTTTTCTTTCAAAAACAGCTTATTCAAAACAGCTTATTTATATAAAACAGCTTATTACGACCTCATTTTCAAACTCCGCTTATTCAAAACAACTTATTTATACAAAACTGCTTATTATGACCTCATTTTCAAAAACTGCTTAGTCAAAAATCGCTTAATACAATCTATTTTTCAAAAACAGCTTATTCAAAACAACTTATTAATGCAAAACAACTTATTACAACCTCTAATCAAAAAGCAGCTTATTCAAAATAACTTATTTTTACAATTTTTTTTTGGATAAATAAGTTGTTTTGAATAAGTTGTTTTTGAAAAAGAGATCGTAATAAGTTGTTTTGCATAAATAAGTTTTTTTGAATAAGTTGTTTTTAAAAAGAGATCGTAATAAGCGGTTTTGCATAAATAAGCTGTTTTGAATAAGTTATTTTTTGAAAAGAGGAGATAATAAGTTGTTTTGCATAAATAAATTATTTTGAATAAGAGGTTTTTGAAATGAGGTCGTTATAAACAGTTTTGTATAAATAAGTTGTTTTGAATAAGCGATTTTTGAAAATGAGGTCGTAATAAGCTGTTTTGTATAAATAAGTTGTTTTGAATAAGCGGTTTTTGAAAATGATGTCGTATTAAGCTATTTTGTATAAATAAGCTGTTTTGAATAAGCTGTTTTTGAAAAAGAGATCGTATTAAGCTGTTTTGTATAAATAAGCTGTTTTTGAAAAAGAGGTCGTAATAAGCTGTTTTGTATAAATAAGTTGTTTTGAATAAGCGGTTTTTGAAAATGAGGTCGTAATAAGCTGTTTTATATAAATAAGCTGTTTTGAATAAGTTGTTTTAGTAAAAGAGATTGTATTAAGCTGTTTTGCATAATAAGTTGTTTTGAATAAGCTGTTTTTGAAAATGAGGTCATATTAAGCTGTTTTGTATAAATAAGTTGTTTTGAATAAGCGATTTTTAAAAATGAGGTCATAATAAGCTGTTTTGTATAAATAAGCTGTTTTGAATAAGCTGTTTTTGAAAATGATGTCGTAATAAGCTGTTTTGTATAAATAAGTTGTTTTGAATAAGCGGTTTTTGAAAATGAGGTCGTAATAAGCTATTTTGTATAAATAAGCTGTTTTGAATAAGCTGTTTTTGAAAAAGAGATCGTATTAAGCTGTTTTGCATAAATAAGCTGTTTTGTATTAATAAGCTGTTTTGAACAAGTTGTTTTTTGAAAAGAGGTCGTAATAAGTTGTTTTGTATAGATAAACTATTTTGGATAAGTTGTTTTTGAAAAAGAGATTGTATTAAGCTGTTTTGAATAAGCTGTTTTTCTGAAAAGAGGTCATAATAAGCTGTTTTGTATAAATAAGCTATTTTGAATAAGTTGTTTTTTAAAAAAAGATCGTAATAATTTGTTTTTCATAAGATAAGCTATTTTTTAAAAAGAGGTCGTAATAAGTTGTTTTGTATAAGTAAGTTGTTTTTAAAAAGTGATTGTAATATTTTTTATTTTTATTTTTATAAATAAGTTGTTTTTTAAAATAGATCTTAATAATTTGTTTTTCATGCGATAAGTTGTTTTGAATAAATTAGAAGTTAAATTACGAAGTATAACAATGTATTGATTTGAAGAGGAAAAAGGGTAAAATAGTAAAATTATAACATAAGCCCTCCATCTCCTTTCCTTGTTGGCTTTTTAACTTCCAAACAAGGGGAAGGTTTTCCCTCCGTTCTCCCTTCCCTCCCTTTCCTTCCCTTCCCCTCCTTAGCCTTTCCTTTCCTTCCCCTCAAAACTCGCAAACAAAGCCTTAGTTGTTATATACTTTTCACCCATTCCCTTACCTTTTATTCTCGCCAAAAAACTCAACAACTGAAAAAGAGAAGAAGAAACTCAGCCACCCAGACCAGCGGCACCGCCGCCGCGAACCTCCCACTCTCTCTCCTGTGGCGGCAATACTTCATCTCTGTGCGCAACTTCTCCCTGTGCCGGACCACGTCTCCGACGACGCAACCCTTTCTCCGGCGAGGTAACCCTAAAACAGTGCCAATGTATTCACGTGGTCGCGATTTTTTGTTCCGTCACTTGTGTGGAACAATGCTCACGGTTCCCTCAACTGATTACGCATGTTGCCCCTTGTGCAAAACCAAGTGTAACATAAAGGGTACAACTTTTTATTTTTCTCTTCAAATCAATCTATTAGTGTTCTTGTTTTGCTCTGATTATTATATGTATTGTTCACGTATGTAAACATGAATTACAATAGATGAGATATTCAGTGGAGCTTCCTACGAGGAGCTCCAAGAATACTCTAAAATGACTAAGGTGAAAATACATTGTGTAGGCTAGAATGAATCTATCCTCTTGTTTTCTAAGTGCCATCTTTTATAGTCATCACTTTCTTGACCTAATGGGCCTCTCGAAATTGAGTCAATACTTTTTATTTATGCAAAACATCTTAATACGATCTCTTTTTCAAAAACAGCTTATTCAAAACTGCTTATTTATATAAAACAGCTTATTGCGACCTCATTTTCAAAAACCGCTTATTCGAAACAACTTATTTATACAAAACAGCTTATTACGACCTCTTTTCCAAAAACAGCTTATTTACGCAAAACAGCTTAATACGATCTCTTTTTCAAAAACAGCTTATTCAAAACAGCTTATTTATACAAAACAGCTTATTACAACCTCTTTTTCAAAAACAACATATTCAAAACAGCTTATTTATGCAAAACAGCTTAATACGATCTCTTTTTCAAAAACAGCTTATTCAAAACAACTTATTTATGCAAAACAGCTTATTACGACCTCATTTACAAAAACAGCTTATTCAAAACAGCTTATTTATGCAAAACACCTTAATAGACCTCATTTTCAAATACAGCTTATTCAAAACAGCTTATTTATGCAAAACAGCTTAATACGATCTCTTTTTCAAAAACAGCTTATTTATACAAAACAGCTTATTACGACCTCAATTTCAAAAACTCGCTTATTTAAAACAACTTATTTATACAAAACAGCTTAATATGACTTCATTTTAAAAAATAGCTTATTCAAAACAACTTATTTATGCAAAACAGCTTAATACGACCTCATTTTCAAAAACGGCTTATTCAAAACAGCTTATTTATGCAAAACAGCTTAATACGATCTCTTTTTCAAAAACAGCTTATTTATACAAAACAGCTTATTACGACCTCAATTTCGAAAATCGCTTATTTAAAACAACTTATTTATACAAAACAGCTTAATATGACTTCATTTTAAAAAATAGCTTATTCAAAACAACTTATTTATGCAAAACAGCTTAATACGATTTTTTTTCTTTCAAAAACAGCTTATTCAAAACAGCTTATTTATATAAAACAGCTTATTACGACCTCATTTTCAAACTCCGCTTATTCAAAACAACTTATTTATACAAAACTGCTTATTATGACCTCATTTTCAAAAACTGCTTAGTCAAAAATCGCTTAATACAATCTATTTTTCAAAAACAGCTTATTCAAAACAACTTATTAATGCAAAACAACTTATTACAACCTCTAATCAAAAAGCAGCTTATTCAAAATAACTTATTTTTACAATTTTTTTTTTGGATAAATAAGTTGTTTTGAATAAGTTGTTTTTGAAAAAGAGATCGTAATAAGTTGTTTTGCATAAATAAGTTTTTTTGAATAAGTTGTTTTTAAAAAAGAGATCGTAATAAGCGGTTTTGCATAAATAAGCTGTTTTGAATAAGTTATTTTTTGAAAAGAGGAGATAATAAGTTGTTTTGCATAAATAAATTATTTTGAATAAGAGGTTTTTGAAATGAGGTCGTTATAAACAGTTTTGTATAAATAAGTTGTTTTGAATAAGCGATTTTTGAAAATGAGGTCGTAATAAGCTGTTTTGTATAAATAAGTTGTTTTGAATAAGCGGTTTTTGAAAATGATGTCGTATTAAGCTATTTTGTATAAATAAGCTGTTTTGAATAAGCTGTTTTTGAAAAAGAGATCGTATTAAGCTGTTTTGTATAAATAAGCTGTTTTTGAAAAAGAGGTCGTAATAAGCTGTTTTGTATAAATAAGTTGTTTTGAATAAGCGGTTTTTGAAAATGAGGTCGTAATAAGCTGTTTTATATAAATAAGCTGTTTTGAATAAGTTGTTTTAGTAAAAGAGATTGTATTAAGCTGTTTTGCATAATAAGTTGTTTTGAATAAGCTGTTTTTGAAAATGAGGTCATATTAAGCTGTTTTGTATAAATAAGTTGTTTTGAATAAGCGATTTTTAAAAATGAGGTCATAATAAGCTGTTTTGTATAAATAAGCTGTTTTGAATAAGCTGTTTTTGAAAATGATGTCGTAATAAGCTGTTTTGTATAAATAAGTTGTTTTGAATAAGCGGTTTTTGAAAATGAGGTCGTAATAAGCTATTTTGTATAAATAAGCTGTTTTGAATAAGCTGTTTTTGAAAAAGAGATCGTATTAAGCTGTTTTGCATAAATAAGCTGTTTTGTATTAATAAGCTGTTTTGAACAAGTTGTTTTTTGAAAAGAGGTCGTAATAAGTTGTTTTGTATAGATAAACTATTTTGGATAAGTTGTTTTTGAAAAAGAGATTGTATTAAGCTGTTTTGAATAAGCTGTTTTTCTGAAAAGAGGTCATAATAAGCTGTTTTGTATAAATAAGCTATTTTGAATAAGTTGTTTTTTAAAAAAAGATCGTAATAATTTGTTTTTCATAAGATAAGCTATTTTTTAAAAAGAGGTCGTAATAAGTTGTTTTGTATAAGTAAGTTGTTTTTAAAAAGTGATTGTAATATTTTTTATTTTTATTTTTATAAATAAGTTGTTTTTTAAAATAGATCTTAATAATTTGTTTTTCATGCGATAAGTTGTTTTGAATAAATTAGAAGTTAAATTACGAAGTATAACAATGTATTGATTTTAAGAGGAAAAAGGGTAAAATAGTAAAATTATAACATAAGCCCTCCATCTCCTTTCCTTGTTGGCTTTTTAACTTCCAAACAAGGGGAAGGTTTTCCCTCCGTTCTCCCTTCCCTCCCTTTCCTTCCCTTCCCCTCCTTAGCCTTTCCTTTCCTTCCCCTCAAAACTCGCAAACAAAGCCTTAGTTGTTATATACTTTTCACCCATTCCCTTACCTTTTATTCTCGCCAAAAAACTCAACAACTGAAAAAGAGAAGAAGAAACTCAGCCACCCAGACCAGCGGCACCGCCGCCGCGAACCTCCCACTCTCTCTCCTGTGGCGGCAATACTTCATCTCTGTGCGCAACTTCTCCCTGTGCCGGACCACGTCTCCGACGACGCAACCCTTTCTCCGGCGAGGTAACCCTAAAACAGTGCCAATGTATTCACGTGGTCGCGATTTTTTGTTCCGTCACTTGTGTGGAACAATGCTCACGGTTCCCTCAACTGATTACGCATGTTGCCCCTTGTGCAAAACCAAGTGTAACATAAAGGGTACAACTTTTTATTTTTCTCTTCAAATCAATCTATTAGTGTTCTTGTTTTGCTCTGATTATTATATGTATTGTTCACGTATGTAAACATGAATTACAATAGATGAGATATTCAGTGGAGCTTCCTACGAGGAGCTCCAAGAATACTCTAAAATGACTAAGGTGAAAATACATTGTGTAGGCTAGAATGAATCTATCCTCTTGTTTTCTAAGTGCCATCTTTTATAGTCATCACTTTCTTGACCTAATGGGCCTCTCGAAATTGAGTCAATACTTTTTATTTATGCAAAACATCTTAATACGATCTCTTTTTCAAAAACAGCTTATTCAAAACTGCTTATTTATATAAAACAGCTTATTGCGACCTCATTTTCAAAAACCGCTTATTCGAAACAACTTATTTATACAAAACAGCTTATTACGACCTCTTTTCCAAAAACAGCTTATTTACGCAAAACAGCTTAATACGATCTCTTTTTCAAAAACAGCTTATTCAAAACAGCTTATTTATACAAAACAGCTTATTACAACCTCTTTTTCAAAAACAACATATTCAAAACAGCTTATTTATGCAAAACAGCTTAATACGATCTCTTTTTCAAAAACAGCTTATTCAAAACAACTTATTTATGCAAAACAGCTTATTACGACCTCATTTTCAAATACAGCTTATTCAAAACAGCTTATTTATGCAAAACAGCTTAATACGATCTCTTTTTCAAAAACAGCTTATTTATACAAAACAGCTTATTACGACCTCAATTTCAAAAACTCGCTTATTTAAAACAACTTATTTATACAAAACAGCTTAATATGACTTCATTTTAAAAAATAGCTTATTCAAAACAACTTATTTATGCAAAACAGCTTAATACGACCTCATTTTCAAAAACGGCTTATTCAAAACAGCTTATTTATGCAAAACAGCTTAATACGATCTCTTTTTCAAAAACAGCTTATTTATACAAAACAGCTTATTACGACCTCAATTTCGAAAATCGCTTATTTAAAACAACTTATTTATACAAAACAGCTTAATATGACTTCATTTTAAAAAATAGCTTATTCAAAACAACTTATTTATGCAAAACAGCTTAATACGATTTTTTTTCTTTCAAAAACAGCTTATTCAAAACAGCTTATTTATATAAAACAGCTTATTACGACCTCATTTTCAAACTCCGCTTATTCAAAACAACTTATTTATACAAAACTGCTTATTATGACCTCATTTTCAAAAACTGCTTAGTCAAAAATCGCTTAATACAATCTATTTTTCAAAAACAGCTTATTCAAAACAACTTATTAATGCAAAACAACTTATTACAACCTCTAATCAAAAAGCAGCTTATTCAAAATAACTTATTTTTACAATTTTTTTTTGGATAAATAAGTTGTTTTGAATAAGTTGTTTTTGAAAAAGAGATCGTAATAAGTTGTTTTGCATAAATAAGTTTTTTGAATAAGTTGTTTTTAAAAAAGAGATCGTAATAAGCGGTTTTGCATAAATAAGCTGTTTTGAATAAGTTATTTTTTGAAAAGAGGAGATAATAAGTTGTTTTGCATAAATAAATTATTTTGAATAAGAGGTTTTTGAAATGAGGTCGTTATAAACAGTTTTGTATAAATAAGTTGTTTTGAATAAGCGATTTTTGAAAATGAGGTCGTAATAAGCTGTTTTGTATAAATAAGTTGTTTTGAATAAGCGGTTTTTGAAAATGATGTCGTATTAAGCTATTTTGTATAAATAAGCTGTTTTGAATAAGCTGTTTTTGAAAAAGAGATCGTATTAAGCTGTTTTGTATAAATAAGCTGTTTTTGAAAAAGAGGTCGTAATAAGCTGTTTTGTATAAATAAGTTGTTTTGAATAAGCGGTTTTTGAAAATGAGGTCGTAATAAGCTGTTTTATATAAATAAGCTGTTTTGAATAAGTTGTTTTAGTAAAAGAGATTGTATTAAGCTGTTTTGCATAATAAGTTGTTTTGAATAAGCTGTTTTTGAAAATGAGGTCATATTAAGCTGTTTTGTATAAATAAGTTGTTTTGAATAAGCGATTTTTAAAAATGAGGTCATAATAAGCTGTTTTGTATAAATAAGCTGTTTTGAATAAGCTGTTTTTGAAAATGATGTCGTAATAAGCTGTTTTGTATAAATAAGTTGTTTTGAATAAGCGGTTTTTGAAAATGAGGTCGTAATAAGCTATTTTGTATAAATAAGCTGTTTTGAATAAGCTGTTTTTGAAAAAGAGATCGTATTAAGCTGTTTTGCATAAATAAGCTGTTTTGTATTAATAAGCTGTTTTGAACAAGTTGTTTTTTGAAAAGAGGTCGTAATAAGTTGTTTTGTATAGATAAACTATTTTGGATAAGTTGTTTTTGAAAAAGAGATTGTATTAAGCTGTTTTGAATAAGCTGTTTTTCTGAAAAGAGGTCATAATAAGCTGTTTTGTATAAATAAGCTATTTTGAATAAGTTGTTTTTTAAAAAAAGATCGTAATAATTTGTTTTTCATAAGATAAGCTATTTTTTAAAAAGAGGTCGTAATAAGTTGTTTTGTATAAGTAAGTTGTTTTTAAAAAGTGATTGTAATATTTTTTATTTTTATTTTTATAAATAAGTTGTTTTTTAAAATAGATCTTAATAATTTGTTTTTCATGCGATAAGTTGTTTTGAATAAATTAGAAGTTAAATTACGAAGTATAACAATGTATTGATTTGAAGAGGAAAAAGGGTAAAATAGTAAAATTATAACATAAGCCCTCCATCTCCTTTCCTTGTTGGCTTTTTAACTTCCAAACAAGGGGAAGGTTTTCCCTCCGTTCTCCCTTCCCTCCCTTTCCTTCCCTTCCCCTCCTTAGCCTTTCCTTTCCTTCCCCTCAAAACTCGCAAACAAAGCCTTAGTTGTTATATACTTTTCACCCATTCCCTTACCTTTTATTCTCGCCAAAAAACTCAACAACTGAAAAAGAGAAGAAGAAACTCAGCCACCCAGACCAGCGGCACCGCCGCCGCGAACCTCCCACTCTCTCTCCTGTGGCGGCAATACTTCATCTCTGTGCGCAACTTCTCCCTGTGCCGGACCACGTCTCCGACGACGCAACCCTTTCTCCGGCGAGGTAACCCTAAAACAGTGCCAATGTATTCACGTGGTCGCGATTTTTTGTTCTGTCACTTGTGTGGAACAATGCTCACGGTTCCCTCAACTGATTACGCATGTTGCCCCTTGTGCAAAACCAAGTGTAACATAAAGGGTACAACTTTTTATTTTTCTCTTCAAATCAATCTATTAGTGTTCTTGTTTTGCTCTGATTATTATATGTATTGTTCACGTATGTAAACATGAATTACAATAGATGAGATATTCAGTGGAGCTTCCTACGAGGAGCTCCAAGAATACTCTAAAATGACTAAGGTGAAAATACATTGTGTAGGCTAGAATGAATCTATCCTCTTGTTTTCTAAGTGCCATCTTTTATAGTCATCACTTTCTTGACCTAATGGGCCTCTCTAAATTGAGTCAATACTTTTTATTTATGCAAAACATCTTAATACGACCTCATTTTCAAAAACCGCTTATTCGAAACAACTTATTTATACAAAACAGCTTATTACGACCTCTTTTCCAAAAACAGCTTATTTACGCAAAACAGCTTAATACGATCTCTTTTTCAAAAACAGCTTATTCAAAACAGCTTATTTATACAAAACAGCTTATTACAACCTCTTTTTCAAAAACAACATATTCAAAACAGCTTATTTATGCAAAACAGCTTAATACGATCTCTTTTTCAAAAACAGCTTATTCAAAACAACTTATTTATGCAAAACAGCTTATTACGACCTCATTTACAAAAACAGCTTATTCAAAACAGCTTATTTATGCAAAACACCTTAATAGACCTCATTTTCAAATACAGCTTATTCAAAACAGCTTATTTATGCAAAACAGCTTAATACGATCTCTTTTTCAAAAACAGCTTATTTATACAAAACAGCTTATTACGACCTCAATTTCAAAAACTCGCTTATTTAAAACAACTTATTTATACAAAACAGCTTAATATGACTTCATTTTAAAAAATAGCTTATTCAAAACAACTTATTTATGCAAAACAGCTTAATATGACCTCATTTTCAAAAACGGCTTATTCAAAACAGCTTATTTATGCAAAACAGCTTAATACGATCTCTTTTTCAAAAACAGCTTATTTATACAAAACAGCTTATTACGACCTCAATTTCAAAAATCGCTTATTTAAAACAACTTATTTATACAAAACAGCTTAATATGACTTCATTTTAAAAAATAGCTTATTCAAAACAACTTATTTATGCAAAACAGCTTAATACGATTTTTTTCTTTCAAAAACAGCTTATTCAAAACAGCTTATTTATATAAAACAGCTTATTACGACCTCATTTTCAAACTCCGCTTATTCAAAACAACTTATTTATACAAAACTGCTTATTATGACCTCATTTTCAAAAACTGCTTAGTCAAAAATCGCTTAATACAATCTATTTTTCAAAAACAGCTTATTCAAAACAACTTATTAATGCAAAACAACTTATTACAACCTCTAATCAAAAAGCAGCTTATTCAAAATAACTTATTTTTACAAATTTTTTTTTGGATAAATAAGTTGTTTTGAATAAGTTGTTTTTGAAAAAGAGATCGTAATAAGTTATTTTGCATAAATAAGTTTTTTTGAATAAGTTGTTTTTAAAAAAGAGATCGTAATAAGCGGTTTTGCATAAATAAGCTGTTTTGAATAAGTTATTTTTTGAAAAGAGGAGATAATAAGTTGTTTTGCATAAATAAATTATTTTGAATAAGAGGTTTTTGAAATGAGGTCGTTATAAACAGTTTTGTATAAATAAGTTGTTTTGAATAAGCGATTTTTGAAAATGAGGTCGTAATAAGCTGTTTTGTATAAATAAGTTGTTTTGAATAAGCGGTTTTTGAAAATGATGTCGTATTAAGCTATTTTGTATAAATAAGCTGTTTTGAATAAGCTGTTTTTGAAAAAGAGATCGTATTAAGCTGTTTTGTATAAATAAGCTGTTTTTGAAAAAGAGGTCGTAATAAGCTGTTTTGTATAAATAAGTTGTTTTGAATAAGCGGTTTTTGAAAATGAGGTCGTAATAAGCTGTTTTATATAAATAAGTTGTTTTGAATAAGTTGTTTTAGTAAAAGAGATTGTATTAAGCTGTTTTGCATAATAAGTTGTTTTGAATAAGCTGTTTTTGAAAATGAGGTCATATTAAGCTGATTTGTATAAATAAGTTGTTTTGAATAAGCGATTTTTAAAAATGAGGTCATAATAAGCTGTTTTGTATAAATAAGCTGTTTTTGAAAATGATGTCGTAATAAGCTGTTTTGTATAAATAAGTTGTTTTGAATAAGCGGTTTTTGAAAATGAGGTCGTAATAAGCTATTTTTTATAAATAAGCTGTTTTGAATAAGCTGTTTTTGAAAAAGAGATCGTATTAAGCTGTTTTGCATAAATAAGCTGTTTTGTATTAATAAGCTGTTTTGAACAAGTTGTTTTTTGAAAAGAGGTCGTAATAAGTTGTTTTGTATAGATAAACTATTTTGGATAAGTTGTTTTTGAAAAAGAGATTGTATTAAGCTGTTTTGAATAAGCTGTTTTTCTGAAAAGAGGTCATAATAAGCTGTTTTGTATAAATAAGCTATTTCGAATAAGTTGTTTTTTAAAAAAAGATCGTAATAATTTGTTTTTCATAAGATAAGCTATTTTTTAAAAAGAGGTCGTAATAAGTTGTTTTGTATAAGTAAGTTGTTTTTAAAAAGTGATTGTAATATTTTTTATTTTTATTTTTATAAATAAGTTGTTTTTTAAAATAGATCTTAATAATTTGTTTTTCATGCGATAAGTTGTTTTGAATAAATTAGAAGTTAAATTACGAAGTATAACAATGTATTGATTTTAAGAGGAAAAAGGGTAAAATAGTAAAATTATAACATAAGCCCTCCATCTCCTTTCCTTGTTGGCTTTTTAACTTCCAAACAAGGGGAAGGTTTTCCCTCCGTTCTCCCTTCCCTCCCTTTCCTTCCCTTCCCCTCCTTAGCCTTTCCTTTCCTTCCCCTCAAAACTCGCAAACAAAGCCTTAGTTGTTATATACTTTTCACCCATTCCCTTACCTTTTATTCTCGCCAAAAAACTCAACAACTGAAAAAGAGAAGAAGAAACTCAGCCACCCAGACCAGCGGCACCGCCGCCGCGAACCTCCCACTCTCTCTCCTGTGGCGGCAATACTTCATCTCTGTGCGCAACTTCTCCCTGTGCCGGACCACGTCTCCGACGACGCAACCCTTTCTCCGGCGAGGTAACCCTAAAACAGTGCCAATGTATTCACGTGGTCGCGATTTTTTGTTCTGTCACTTGTGTGGAACAATGCTCACGGTTCCCTCAACTGATTACGCATGTTGCCCCTTGTGCAAAACCAAGTGTAACATAAAGGGTACAACTTTTTATTTTTCTCTTCAAATCAATCTATTAGTGTTCTTGTTTTGCTCTGATTATTATATGTATTGTTCACGTATGTAAACATGAATTACAATAGATGAGATATTCAGTGGAGCTTCCTACGAGGAGCTCCAAGAATACTCTAAAATGACTAAGGTGAAAATACATTGTGTAGGCTAGAATGAATCTATCCTCTTGTTTTCTAAGTGCCATCTTTTATAGTCATCACTTTCTTGACCTAATGGGCCTCTCTAAATTGAGTCAATACTTTTTATTTATGCAAAACATCTTAATACGACCTCATTTTCAAAAACCGCTTATTCGAAACAACTTATTTATACAAAACAGCTTATTACGACCTCTTTTCCAAAAACAGCTTATTTACGCAAAACAGCTTAATACGATCTCTTTTTCAAAAACAGCTTATTCAAAACAGCTTATTTATACAAAACAGCTTATTACAACCTCTTTTTCAAAAACAACATATTCAAAACAGCTTATTTATGCAAAACAGCTTAATACGATCTCTTTTTCAAAAACAGCTTATTCAAAACAACTTATTTATGCAAAACAGCTTATTACGACCTCATTTACAAAAACAGCTTATTCAAAACAGCTTATTTATGCAAAACACCTTAATAGACCTCATTTTCAAATACAGCTTATTCAAAACAGCTTATTTATGCAAAACAGCTTAATACGATCTCTTTTTCAAAAACAGCTTATTTATACAAAACAGCTTATTACGACCTCAATTTCAAAAACTCGCTTATTTAAAACAACTTATTTATACAAAACAGCTTAATATGACTTCATTTTAAAAAATAGCTTATTCAAAACAACTTATTTATGCAAAACAGCTTAATATGACCTCATTTTCAAAAACGGCTTATTCAAAACAGCTTATTTATGCAAAACAGCTTAATACGATCTCTTTTTCAAAAACAGCTTATTTATACAAAACAGCTTATTACGACCTCAATTTCAAAAATCGCTTATTTAAAACAACTTATTTATACAAAACAGCTTAATATGACTTCATTTTAAAAAATAGCTTATTCAAAACAACTTATTTATGCAAAACAGCTTAATACGATTTTTTTCTTTCAAAAACAGCTTATTCAAAACAGCTTATTTATATAAAACAGCTTATTACGACCTCATTTTCAAACTCCGCTTATTCAAAACAACTTATTTATACAAAACTGCTTATTATGACCTCATTTTCAAAAACTGCTTAGTCAAAAATCGCTTAATACAATCTATTTTTCAAAAACAGCTTATTCAAAACAACTTATTAATGCAAAACAACTTATTACAACCTCTAATCAAAAAGCAGCTTATTCAAAATAACTTATTTTTACAATTTTTTTTTTGGATAAATAAGTTGTTTTGAATAAGTTGTTTTTGAAAAAGAGATCGTAATAAGTTGTTTTGCATAAATAAGTTTTTTTGAATAAGTTGTTTTTAAAAAAGAGATCGTAATAAGCGGTTTTGCATAAATAAGCTGTTTTGAATAAGTTATTTTTTGAAAAGAGGAGATAATAAGTTGTTTTGCATAAATAAATTATTTTGAATAAGAGGTTTTTGAAATGAGGTCGTTATAAACAGTTTTGTATAAATAAGTTGTTTTGAATAAGCGATTTTTGAAAATGAGGTCGTAATAAGCTGTTTTGTATAAATAAGTTGTTTTGAATAAGCGGTTTTTAAAAATGATGTCGTATTAAGCTATTTTGTATAAATAAGCTGTTTTGAATAAGCTGTTTTTGAAAAAGAGATCGTATTAAGCTGTTTTGTATAAATAAGCTGTTTTTTAAAAAGAGGTCGTAATAAGCTGTTTTGAATAAGCGGTTTTTGAAAATGAGGTCGTAATAAGCTGTTTTATATAAATAAGTTGTTTTGAATAAGTTGTTTTAGTAAAAGAGATTGTATTAAGCTGTTTTGCATAATAAGTTGTTTTGAATAAGCTGTTTTTGAAAATGAGGTCATATTAAGCTGATTTGTATAAATAAGTTGTTTTGAATAAGCGATTTTTAAAAATGAGGTCATAATAAGCTGTTTTGTATAAATAAGCTGTTTTGAATAAGCTGTTTTTGAAAATGATGTCGTAATAAGCTGTTTTGTATAAATAAGTTGTTTTGAATAAGCGGTTTTTGAAAATGAGGTCGTAATAAGCTATTTTGTATAAATAAGCTGTTTTGAATAAGCTGTTTTTGAAAAAGAGATCGTATTAAGCTGTTTTGCATAAATAAGCTGTTTTGTATTAATAAGCTGTTTTGAACAAGTTGTTTTTTGAAAAGAGGTCGTAATAAGTTGTTTTGTATAGATAAACTATTTTGGATAAGTTGTTTTTGAAAAAGAGATTGTATTAAGCTGTTTTGAATAAGCTGTTTTTCTGAAAAGAGGTCATAATAAACTGTTTTGTATAAATAAGCTATTTTGAATAAGTTGTTTTTTAAAAAAAGATCGTAATAATTTGTTTTTCATAAGATAAGCTATTTTTTAAAAAGAGGTCGTAATAAGTTGTTTTGTATAAGTAAGTTGTTTTTAAAAAGTGATTGTAATATTTTTTATTTTTATTTTTATAAATAAGTTGTTTTTTAAAATAGATCTTAATAATTTGTTTTTCATGCGATAAGTTGTTTTGAATAAATTAGAAGTTAAATTACGAAGTATAACAATGTATTGATTTTAAGAGGAAAAAGGGTAAAATAGTAAAATTATAACATAAGCCCTCCATCTCCTTTCCTTGTTGGCTTTTTAACTTCCAAACAAGGGGAAGGTTTTCCCTCCGTTCTCCCTTCCCTCCCTTTCCTTCCCCTCCCCTCCGTAGCCTTTCCTTTCCTTCCCCTCAAAACTCGCAAACAAAGCCTTAGTTGTTATATACTTTTCACCCATTCCCTTACCTTTTATTCTCGCCAAAAAACTCAACAACTGAAAAAGAGAAGAAGAAACTCAGCCACCCAGACCAGCGGCACCGCCGCCGCGAACCTCCCACTCTCTCTCCTGTGGCGGCAATACTTCATCTCTGTGCGCAACTTCTCCCTGTGCCGGACCACGTCTCCGACGACGCAACCCTTTCTCCGGCGAGGTAACCCTAAAACAGTGCCAATGTATTCACGTGGTCGCGATTTTTTGTTCTGTCACTTGTGTGGAACAATGCTCACGGTTCCCTCAACTGATTACGCATGTTGCCCCTTGTGCAAAACCAAGTGTAACATAAAGGGTACAACTTTTTATTTTTCTCTTCAAATCAATCTATTAGTGTTCTTGTTTTGCTCTGATTATTATATGTATTGTTCACGTATGTAAACATGAATTACAATAGATGAGATATTCAGTGGAGCTTCCTACGAGGAGCTCCAAGAATACTCTAAAATGACTAAGGTGAAAATACATTGTGTAGGCTAGAATGAATCTATCCTCTTGTTTTCTAAGTGCCATCTTTTATAGTCATCACTTTCTTGACCTAATGGGCCTCTCTATAGATGTCCAGGCCCATTAGCAGAATTGGCTACTCCTTCTCTATGCATCTCATCCGTACATGACACATGGAGCTGGAGCACGTGCACCTTACGTCACTTGTCCGTGCAGGACGCGTGGCACACCATGAAACACTTCATATGAGGACCACAACTTTCACTTGGACAGTAACGTGAGGAAGAAGTGGAGCTCTAGTTGACCTGAAGAGTAGAGTTGAGCAAGGCATGCTGAAGGGTCGAGCTGAGCTGGGCATGCTGAAGGGTCAAGCTGAGTTGAGCATGCTGAAAAGTTCAGCTGAGCTTGCCATTCTGAAGGGACGAGCTGAGCTGAGCATGCTGAAGGGACGAGCTGAGCTGGTCATGCTGAAGGGACGAGCTGAGCTGAGCATGCTGAAAGGACAAGCTGAGCCGAGCTCAACATGCTGAAGGGACGACCCGAGCTGAGCATGCTGAAGGGACGAGCTGAGCTGAGCTCAACATGCGGAAGGGACGAGTTGTGCTGAGCATGGTGAAGGGACGAGCTGAGCTGAGCATGCTGAAGGGACGAGCTGAGCTGAGCTCTACATGTTGAAGGGACGAGCTGAGCTGAGCATGCTGAAGGGACGAGCTGCGTTGAGCTCTACATGCTGAAGGGACGAGCTGGGCTGAGCATGGTGAAGGGACGAGCTAGGCTGAGCTCTACATGTTGAAGGGACGAGCTGGGCTGAGCATGGTAAAGGGACGAGCTGAGCTGAGCATGCTAAAGGAACGAGCTGAGCTGGACATGCTGAAAGGTATAGCTGAGTTGGACATATTGAAGGGCGGAGCTTTCATGACCTGAACACTCAAGTTAAGCTGAATATGTTGAATAGTCAATGTATAGTAAAGTTATGTGGTATGGTCATCTATACCAGTCCATGTATGTATCTTGTTAATTTTGTAGCTTACATGGTTTAATGATTGATGAACAGTGAATCAAAATTTCTAGTTGGTGCTACACAATGTATGTGAAAAAGAATATTTAGTCTGTAGGTGTAGCCTTTTAGGTGTTAAATAATAAATGACAATGAAACAAAATAGTATTTTGATGTTGAAAGATCAAGGGGAATTGGAATCAAGTGGTTAATTATGAGCTTTAGTTAAGGACGATTGTTTGGGATAACCCAAGTTTGAATATTGGCTGAAAACAATCTTTGACCAGACTTTACTTACCTCCCGACTTGACTCCGGATTACCAGAGTCCAATTCCCCCCAGAGACGGGAAGGTTAAGACCAAACCAAAAGTGCAAGTCCAATACCCCCTAGGGACCGGAGGGTTAGGACCAAACGGAAAGTGCAAGGTGTCTATGCAGTAATGAATAACTTGCTTTCTCTTATTTATAATGTTACGTATATAAGCACAATGCCAAGGGTAGCAAGTGATAGCAACATTAGAAATATATGGAAAATGACAAATATAGGCGCAATGCCAAGGGTAACAAGTAACAACACACATATATGAAAATAAACATTAGATGTCTTTGTGGACATTATTTGATTTGAAACCATGTATTGAAGCAATGCACACAGATAAAGTAGTCTTATTTGATTTGTTTTGATTTGATCTATTGATTGAGGAGTCTTCTTGACTCTTTAGAATAATACTTACTTCTTTAACAAAATGTGGGCCCTTATTAAGTTGTAAAAAATGTCTCATCTAGTTAATGCTCATGCTTTCACAAGATATATGTGTGTTGGTTTTTTGTTAATGTTAATGATAATGATACACATCGGATGTGAATTTATATTTATCTATCTGCTGCTAGTATTCCATACTCTTTAGGTGTAGGGGTACAACTGTGTTCTGTTTCTCCTTTATGTTCTTTTCTTCATGTCATTCATGTCCTGTGTAAGGCTTTACAAATGAAGACACTCTATATGTAAGCTATTTTATGATTCATCAGTCAGAATAGGCTTCTATGGTGCTTCTGGATGTAAGAATGTGTGTTTTAGACCATTACTGTCCTTGCATATGCAGTAAACAATTTGTTGTGCATATTGTGCGCAAGTGAACTAATATTTTTTGTGTTTAAAAAACCCATTATAAGTCCTAACTGAATGTCCTTGTCTTCTTCAGATATTAAAGGAAAGGAAATAAGTTACACAATTTCTGCTGAGGTATGTTTTTGCAGATCTTAGTTTTATTGACCAATTTAAGCATGTTATATCCATCCCCTATCCTATGATTATATTACTATGTTCTATAACTGGCTTATAGTTCCTACGGCTGAGTGACTAGGTGTTTGGATAGAGAGTATATTGAAACCACTGCACACTTTGCAAAGGATCATCACTATATTGACGAGTGATGAATGAACTAGCAGAGAAAAATTGCTCCAAACTTCTTTCTTCTAATTCTAGATTTCTTCTCTATTTTCTGGAGACTGGCTCTTCTTGAACAGAGTCACAATACCACTCTTATCATATATCATCCATGTTCAATGCTAGTGTGTTTAGATGAAATTGATTATGTCCACCTCTGCTATGACTTAGGCACATATAATTCACAGATCTACGATAAACTGTTTTTTTTTTTTTTTTTGGATACAAGAGGGCTAAGCCCAGAAAAAAGAAAGAAAGAAAAAGAAACTACCGTTAAACTAAAAGAGGAGTGGGAACTCCCTCCACATCATCAAGATACACCTGCCTAATCTGATTAGGACAATCATCATAAACTATTAAATTTGTGCTACTACGACATCCAATATTAGCAAGTCCATCTGCACACATGTTCGCTTCCCGATAAGAATGACTTATCGTTATTTCCCGCTCACGCTCCATTAGTTGCCGAATTTTCTGCACTGGTCTCCAACCATTGGCACTAACACACCCTTTCTTAATACTCATGAATCATGATAACTGCTTGGGAATCAATACACAACTCCAGTCTCCACCGCCTTGAATCCTCGATCAATCACCATCTGAAGCCCAAGCAAAACTCCCCAAAGCTCGCCTATGCTGGCTCCATCCTTATTCAATTTTACCCAACCCGTCAAAGGAGGTTTCCAACTGATCTGAACCTGTTGTGCATGCTGCCATTGATTACAGCTTCAGCCCTCTGAGCCATATTTTTTTTTTTGAAATATCCCTGAGCCATATAATACTCCTTTAATTTGGTAAGCGCTTCTCTCCATGTGTTAATTGGTCTAGAAAAATTCTCATTGTGTATCTCTTTATTTCTCCAACTCCAAACATGATGACAAGCTAAAGCCCAATAGTCTCTCCACTGCAAATTACTTTCCCATTCAACTGTGCAATTCACGTTTAAACCCACCCCTTTAAAGAGAATGCTATAAAAAAAAAAAAAAAAAATCTCCCCATGCTTGTAGGAACCACATTCAGCCAAATGGCAAGTGCTTGAGAACAATCTATCAACACATGTTGTTTTGTTTCAATTTGCTCTCTATAATGGATACAATATGGAGTTCTCAAATGTATTTTGTTCTTTCTCTCTTTAGTTATTAGGCTCCCATGAAGGACAAGCCACAAAAAGCTCTTAACTCTCTCAGGTACCCCCAGCCTCCAAATTCTTTTCCAGTTGTCATTTCTGTCCATAGAAGCATGATCACATAATAGAGAATAAGTACTGGCAACTGTGAAATTGCCAAACAGATCTCCCGGACATAAATTCATATCAGCCCCTAACTCCTGGTGTGGAGGCAGAATATATTTAATCTTGATTTGAATTTCACTAGGCAACCAAAGCCTTAGTTGTTATATACTTTTCACCCATTCCCTTACCTTTTATTCTCGCCAAAAAACTCAACAACTGAAAAAGAGAAGAAGAAACTCAGCCACCCAGACCAGCGGCACCGCCGCCGCGAACCTCCCACTCTCTCTCCTGTGGCGGCAATACTTCATCTCTGTGCGCAACTTCTCCCTGTGCCGGACCACGTCTCCGACGACGCAACCCTTTCTCCGGCGAGGTAACCCTAAAACAGTGCCAATGTATTCACGTGGTCGCGATTTTTTGTTCTGTCACTTGTGTGGAACAATGCTCACGGTTCCCTCAACTGATTACGCATGTTGCCCCTTGTGCAAAACCAAGTGTAACATAAAGGGTACAACTTTTTATTTTTCTCTTCAAATCAATCTATTAGTGTTCTTGTTTTGCTCTGATTATTATATGTATTGTTCACGTATGTAAACATGAATTACAATAGATGAGATATTCAGTGGAGCTTCCTACGAGGAGCTCCAAGAATACTCTAAAATGACTAAGGTGAAAATACATTGTGTAGGCTAGAATGAATCTATCCTCTTGTTTTCTAAGTGCCATCTTTTATAGTCATCACTTTCTTGACCTAATGGGCCTCTCTATAGATGTCCAGGCCCATTAGCAGAATTGGCTACTCCTTCTCTATGCATCTCATCCGTACATGACACATGGAGCTGGAGCACGTGCACCTTACGTCACTTGTCCGTGCAGGACGCGTGGCACACCATGAAACACTTCATATGAGGACCACAACTTTCACTTGGACAGTAACGTGAGGAAGAAGTGGAGCTCTAGTTGACCTGAAGAGTAGAGTTGAGCAAGGCATGCTGAAGGGTCGAGCTGAGCTGGGCATGCTGAAGGGTCAAGCTGAGTTGAGCATGCTGAAAAGTTCAGCTGAGCTTGCCATTCTGAAGGGACGAGCTGAGCTGAGCATGCTGAAGGGACGAGCTGAGCTGGTCATGCTGAAGGGACGAGCTGAGCTGAGCATGCTGAAAGGACAAGCTGAGCCGAGCTCAACATGCTGAAGGGACGAGCCGAGCTGAGCATGCTGAAGGGACGAGCTGAGCTGAGCTCAACATGCGGAAGGGACGAGTTGTGCTGAGCATGGTGAAGGGACGAGCTGGGCTGAGCATGGTAAAGGGACGAGCTGAGCTGAGCATGCTAAAGGAACGAGCTGAGCTGGACATGCTGAAAGGTATAGCTGAGTTGGACATATTGAAGGGCGGAGCTTTCATGACCTGAACACTCAAGTTAAGCTGAATATGTTGAATAGTCAATGTATAGTAAAGTTATGTGGTATGGTCATCTATACCAGTCCATGTATGTATCTTGTTAATTTTGTAGCTTACATGGTTTAATGATTGATGAACAGTGAATCAAAATTTCTAGTTGGTGCTACACAATGTATGTGAAAAAGAATATTTAGTCTGTAGGTGTAGCCTTTTAGGTGTTAAATAATAAATGAAAATGAAACAAAATAGTATTTTGATGTTGAAAGATCAAGGGGAGTTGGAATCAAGTGGTTAATTATGAGCTTTAGTTAAGGACGATTGTTTGGGATAACCCAAGTTTGAATATTGGCTGAAAACAATCTTTGACCAGACTTTACTTACCTCCCGACTTGACTCCGGATTACCAGAGTCCAATTCCCCCCAAAGACGGGAAGGTTAAGACCAAACCAAAAGTGCGAGTCCAATACCCCCTAGGGACCGGAGGGTTAGGACCAAACGGAAAGTGCAAGGTGTCTATGCAGTAATGAATAACTTGCTTTCTCTTATTTATAATGTTACGTATATAAGCACAATGCCAAGGGTAGCAAGTGATAGCAACATTAGAAATATATGGAAAATGACAAATATAGGCGCAATGCCAAGGGTAACAAGTAACAACACACATATATGAAAATAAACATTAGATGTCTTTGTGGACATTATTTGATTTGAAACCATGTATTGAAGCAATGCACACAGATAAAGTAGTCTTATTTGATTTGTTTTGATTTGATCTATTGATTGAGGAGTCTTCTTGACTCTTTAGAATAATACTTACTTCTTTAACAAAATGTGGGCCCTTATTAAGTTGTAAAAAATGTCTCATCTAGTTAATGCTCATGCTTTCACAAGATATATGTGTGTTGGTTTTTTGTTAATGTTAATGATAATGATACACATCGGATGTGAATTTATATTTATCTATCTGCTGCTAGTATTCCATACTCTTTAGGTGTAGGGGTACAACTGTGTTCTGTTTCTCCTTTATGTTCTTTTCTTCATGTCATTCATGTCCTGTGTAAGGCTTTACAAATGAAGACACTCTATATGTAAGCTATTTTATGATTCATCAGTCAGAATAGGCTTCTATGGTGCTTCTGGATGTAAGAATGTGTGTTTTAGACCATTACTGTCCTTGCATATGCAGTAAACAATTTGTTGTGCATATTGTGCGCAAGTGAACTAATATTTTTTGTGTTTAAAAAACCCATTATAAGTCCTAACTGAATGTCCTTGTCTTCTTCAGATATTAAAGGAAAGGAAATAAGTTACACAATTTCTGCTGAGGTATGTTTTTGCAGATCTTAGTTTTATTGACCAATTTAAGCATGTTATATCCATCCCCTATCCTATGATTATATTACTATGTTCTATAACTGGCTTATAGTTCCTACGGCTGAGTGACTAGGTGTTTGGATAGAGAGTATATTGAAACCACTGCACACTTTGCAAAGGATCATCACTATATTGGCGAGTGATGAATGAACTAGCAGAGAAAAATTGCTCCAAACTTCTTTCTTCTAATTCTAGATTTCTTCTCTATTTTCTGGAGACTGGCTCTTCTTGAACAGAGTCACAATACCACTCTTATCATATATCATCCATGTTCAATGCTAGTGTGTTTAGATGAAATTGATTATGTCCACCTCTGCTATGACTTAGGCACATATAATTCACAGATCTACGATAAACTGTTTTTTTTTTTTTTTTTGGATACAAGAGGGCTAAGCCCAGAAAAAAGAAAGAAAGAAAAAGAAACTACCGTTAAACTAAAAGAGGAGTGGGAACTCCCTCCACATCATCAAGATACACCTGCCTAATCTGATTAGGACAATCATCATAAACTATTAAATTTGTGCTACTACGACATCCAATATTAGCAAGTCCATCTGCACACATGTTCGCTTCCCGATAAGAATGACTTATCGTTATTTCCCGCTCACGCTCCATTAGTTGCCGAATTTTCTGCACTGGTCTCCAACCATTGGCACTAACACACCCTTTCTTAATACTCATGAATCATGATAACTGCTTGGGAATCAATACACAACTCCAGTCTCCACCGCCTTGAATCCTCGATCAATCACCATCTGAAGCCCAAGCAAAACTCCCCAAAGCTCGCCTATGCTGGCTCCATCCTTATTCAATTTTACCCAACCCGTCAAAGGAGGTTTCCAACTGATCTGAACCTGTTGTGCATGCTGCCATTGATTACAGCTTCAGCCCTCTGAGCCATATTTTTTTTTTTGAAATATCCCTGAGCCATATAATACTCCTTTAATTTGGTAAGCGCTTCTCTCCATGTGTTAATTGGTCTAGAAAAATTCTCATTGTGTATCTCTTTATTTCTCCAACTCCAAACATGATGACAAGCTAAAGCCCAATAGTCTCTCCACTGCAAATTACTTTCCCATTCAACTGTGCAATTCACGTTTAAACCCACCCCTTTAAAGAGAATGCTATTAAAAAAAAAAAAAAATCTCCCCATGCTTGTAGGAACCACATTCAGCCAAATGGCAAGTGCTTGAGAACAATCTATCAACACATGTTGTTTTGTTTCAATTTGCTCTCTATAATGGATACAATATGGAGTTCTCAAATGTATTTTGTTCTTTCTCTCTTTAGTTATTAGGCTCCCATGAAGGACAAGCCACAAAAAGCTCTTAACTCTCTCAGGTACCCCCAGCCTCCAAATTCTTTTCCAGTTGTCATTTCTGTCCATAGAAGCATGATCACATAATAGAGAATAAGTACTGGCAACTGTGAAATTGCCAAACAGATCTCCCGGACATAAATTCATATCAGCCCCTAACTCCTGGTGTGGAGGCAGAATATATTTAATCTTGATTTGAATTTCACTAGGCAACCAAAGCCTTAGTTGTTATATACTTTTCACCCATTCCCTTACCTTTTATTCTCGCCAAAAAACTCAACAACTGAAAAAGAGAAGAAGAAACTCAGCCACCCAGACCAGCGGCACCGCCGCCGCGAACCTCCCACTCTCTCTCCTGTGGCGGCAATACTTCATCTCTGTGCGCAACTTCTCCCTGTGCCGGACCACGTCTCCGACGACGCAACCCTTTCTCCGGCGAGGTAACCCTAAAACAGTGCCAATGTATTCACGTGGTCGCGATTTTTTGTTCTGTCACTTGTGTGGAACAATGCTCACGGTTCCCTCAACTGATTACGCATGTTGCCCCTTGTGCAAAACCAAGTGTAACATAAAGGGTACAACTTTTTATTTTTCTCTTCAAATCAATCTATTAGTGTTCTTGTTTTGCTCTGATTATTATATGTATTGTTCACGTATGTAAACATGAATTACAATAGATGAGATATTCAGTGGAGCTTCCTACGAGGAGCTCCAAGAATACTCTAAAATGACTAAGGTGAAAATACATTGTATAGGCTAGAATGAATCTATCCTCTTGTTTTCTAAGTGCCATCTTTTATAGTCATCACTTTCTTGACCTAATGGGCCTCTCTATAGATGTCCAGGCCCATTAGCAGAATTGGCTACTCCTTCTCTATGCATCTCATCCGTACATGACACATGGAGCTGGAGCACGTGCACCTTACGTCACTTGTCCGTGCAGGACGCGTGGCACACCATGAAACACTTCATATGAGGACCACAACTTTCACTTGGACAGTAACGTGAGGAAGAAGTGGAGCTCTAGTTGACCTGAAGAGTAGAGTTGAGCAAGGCATGCTGAAGGGTCGAGCTGAGCTGGGCATGCTGAAGGGTCAAGCTGAGTTGAGCATGCTGAAAAGTTCAGCTGAGCTTGCCATTCTGAAGGGACGAGCTGAGCTGAGCATGCTGAAGGGACGAGCTGAGCTGGTCATGCTGAAGGGACGAGCTGAGCTGAGCATGCTGAAAGGACAAGCTGAGCCGAGCTCAACATGCTGAAGGGACGAGCCGAGCTGAGCATGCTGAAGGGACGAGCTGAGCTGAGCTCAACATGCGGAAGGGACGAGTTGTGCTGAGCATGGTGAAGGGACGAGCTGGGCTGAGCATGGTAAAGGGACGAGCTGAGCTGAGCATGCTAAAGGAACGAGCTGAGCTGGACATGCTGAAAGGTATAGCTGAGTTGGACATATTGAAGGGCGGAGCTTTCATGACCTGAACACTCAAGTTAAGCTGAATATGTTGAATAGTCAATGTATAGTAAAGTTATGTGGTATGGTCATCTATACCAGTCCATGTATGTATCTTGTTAATTTTGTAGCTTACATGGTTTAATGATTGATGAACAGTGAATCAAAATTTCTAGTTGGTGCTACACAATGTATGTGAAAAAGAATATTTAGTCTGTAGGTGTAGCCTTTTAGGTGTTAAATAATAAATGAAAATGAAATAAAATAGTATTTTGATGTTGAAAGATCAAGGGGAATTGGAATCAAGTGGTTAATTATGAGCTTTAGTTAAGGACGATTGTTTGGGATAACCCAAGTTTGAATATTGGCTGAAAACAATCTTTGACCAGACTTTACTTACCTCCCGACTTGACTCCGGATTACCAGAGTCCAATTCCCCCCAGAGACGGGAAGGTTAAGACCAAACCAAAAGTGCGAGTCCAATACCCCCTAGGGACCGGAGGGTTAGGACCAAACGGAAAGTGCAAGGTGTCTATGCAGTAATGAATAACTTGCTTTCTCTTATTTATAATGTTACGTATATAAGCACAATGCCAAGGGTAGCAAGTGATAGCAACATTAGAAATATATGGAAAATGACAAATATAGGCGCAATGCCAAGGGTAACAAGTAACAACACACATATATGAAAATAAACATTAGATGTCTTTGTGGACATTATTTGATTTGAAACCATGTATTGAAGCAATGCACACAGATAAAGTAGTCTTATTTGATTTGTTTTGATTTGATCTATTGATTGAGGAGTCTTCTTGACTCTTTAGAATAATACTTACTTCTTTAACAAAATGTGGGCCCTTATTAAGTTGTAAAAAATGTCTCATCTAGTTAATGCTCATGCTTTCACAAGATATATGTGTGTTGGTTTTTTGTTAATGTTAATGATAATGATACACATCGGATGTGAATTTATATTTATCTATCTGCTGCTAGTATTCCATACTCTTTAGGTGTAGGGGTACAACTGTGTTCTGTTTCTCCTTTATGTTCTTTTCTTCATGTCATTCATGTCCTGTGTAAGGCTTTACAAATGAAGACACTCTATATGTAAGCTATTTTATGATTCATCAGTCAGAATAGGCTTCTATGGTGCTTCTGGATGTAAGAATGTGTGTTTTAGACCATTACTGTCCTTGCATATGCAGTAAACAATTTGTTGTGCATATTGTGCGCAAGTGAACTAATATTTTTTGTGTTTAAAAAACCCATTATAAGTCCTAACTGAATGTCCTTGTCTTCTTCAGATATTAAAGGAAAGGAAATAAGTTACACAATTTCTGCTGAGGTATGTTTTTGCAGATCTTAGTTTTATTGACCAATTTAAGCATGTTATATCCATCCCCTATCCTATGATTATATTACTATGTTCTATAACTGGCTTATAGTTCCTACGGCTGAGTGACTAGGTGTTTGGATAGAGAGTATATTGAAACCACTGCACACTTTGCAAAGGATCATCACTATATTGACGAGTGATGAATGAACTAGCAGAGAAAAATTGCTCCAAACTTCTTTCTTCTAATTCTAGATTTCTTCTCTATTTTCTGGAGACTGGCTCTTCTTGAACAGAGTCACAATACCACTCTTATCATATATCATCCATGTTCAATGCTAGTGTGTTTAGATGAAATTGATTATGTCCACCTCTGCTATGACTTAGGCACATATAATTCACAGATCTACGATAAACTGTTTTTTTTTTTTTTTTTGGATACAAGAGGGCTAAGCCCAGAAAAAAGAAAGAAAGAAAAAGAAACTACCGTTAAACTAAAAGAGGAGTGGGAACTCCCTCCACATCATCAAGATACACCTGCCTAATCTGATTAGGACAATCATCATAAACTATTAAATTTGTGCTACTACGACATCCAATATTAGCAAGTCCATCTGCACACATGTTCGCTTCCCGATAAGAATGACTTATCGTTATTTCCCGCTCACGCTCCATTAGTTGCCGAATTTTCTGCACTGGTCTCCAACCATTGGCACTAACACACCCTTTCTTAATACTCATGAATCATGATAACTGCTTGGGAATCAATACACAACTCCAGTCTCCACCGCCTTGAATCCTCGATCAATCACCATCTGAAGCCCAAGCAAAACTCCCCAAAGCTCGCCTATGCTGGCTCCATCCTTATTCAATTTTACCCAACCCGTCAAAGGAGGTTTCCAACTGATCTGAACCTGTTGTGCATGCTGCCATTGATTACAGCTTCAGCCCTCTGAGCCATATTTTTTTTTTTGAAATATCCCTGAGCCATATAATACTCCTTTAATTTGGTAAGCGCTTCTCTCCATGTGTTAATTGGTCTAGAAAAATTCTCATTGTGTATCTCTTTATTTCTCCAACTCCAAACATGATGACAAGCTAAAGCCCAATAGTCTCTCCACTGCAAATTACTTTCCCATTCAACTGTGCAATTCACGTTTAAACCCACCCCTTTAAAGAGAATGCTATAAAAAAAAAAAAAAAAATCTCCCCATGCTTGTAGGAACCACATTCAGCCAAATGGCAAGTGCTTGAGAACAATCTATCAACACATGTTGTTTTGTTTCAATTTGCTCTCTATAATGGATACAATATGGAGTTCTCAAATGTATTTTGTTCTTTCTCTCTTTAGTTATTAGGCTCCCATGAAGGACAAGCCACAAAAAGCTCTTAACTCTCTCAGGTACCCCCAGCCTCCAAATTCTTTTCCAGTTGTCATTTCTGTCCATAGAAGCATGATCACATAATAGAGAATAAGTACTGGCAACTGTGAAATTGCCAAACAGATCTCCCGGACATAAATTCATATCAGCCCCTAACTCCTGGTGTGGAGGCAGAATATATTTAATCTTGATTTGAATTTCACTAGGCAACCAAAGCCTTAGTTGTTATATACTTTTCACCCATTCCCTTACCTTTTATTCTCGTCAAAAAACTCAACAACTGAAAAAGAGAAGAAGAAACTCAGCCACCCAGACCAGCGGCACCGCCGCCGCGAACCTCCCACTCTCTCTCCTGTGGCGGCAATACTTCATCTCTGTGCGCAACTTCTCCCTGTGCCGGACCACGTCTCCGACGACGCAACCCTTTCTCCGGCGAGGTAACCCTAAAACAGTGCCAATGTATTCACGTGGTCGCGATTTTTTGTTCTCTCACTTGTGTGGAACAATGCTCACGGTTCCCTCAACTGATTACGCATGTTGCCCCTTGTGCAAAACCAAGTGTAACATAAAGGGTACAACTTTTTATTTTTCTCTTCAAATCAATCTATTAGTGTTCTTGTTTTGCTCTGATTATTATATGTATTGTTCACGTATGTAAACATGAATTACAATAGATGAGATATTCAGTGGAGCTTCCTACGAGGAGCTCCAAGAATACTCTAAAATGACTAAGGTGAAAATACATTGTGTAGGCTAGAATGAATCTATCCTCTTGTTTTCTAAGTGCCATCTTTTATAGTCATCACTTTCTTGACCTAATGGGCCTCTCTATAGATGTCCAGGCCCATTAGCAGAATTGGCTACTCCTTCTCTATGCATCTCATCCGTACATGACACATGGAGCTGGAGCACGTGCACCTTACGTCACTTGTCCGTGCAGGACGCGTGGCACACCATGAAACACTTCATATGAGGACCACAACTTTCACTTGGACAGTAACGTGAGGAAGAAGTGGAGCTCTAGTTGACCTGAAGAGTAGAGTTGAGCAAGGCATGCTGAAGGGTCGAGCTGAGCTGGGCATGCTGAAGGGTCAAGCTGAGTTGAGCATGCTGAAAAGTTCAGCTGAGCTTGCCATTCTGAAGGGACGAGCTGAGCTGAGCATGCTGAAGGGACGAGCTGAGCTGGTCATGCTGAAGGGACGAGCTGAGCTGAGCATGCTGAAAGGACAAGCTGAGCCGAGCTCAACATACGGAAGGGACAAGCTGAGCTGAGCATGCTGAAGGGACGAGCTGAGTTGAGCTCTACATGCTGAAGGGACGAGCTGGGCTGAGCATGGGGAAGGGACGAGCTGGGCTAAGCATGGTGAAGGGACGAGCTGGGCTGAGCTCTACATGTTGAAGGGACGAGCTGGGCTGAGCATGGTAAAGGGACGAGCTGAGCTGAGCATGCTAAAGGAACGAGCTGAGCTGGACATGCTGAAGGGTATAGCTGAGTTGGACATATTGAAGGGCGGAGCTTTCATGACCTGAACACTCAAGTTAAGCTGAATATGTTGAATAGTCAATGTATAGTAAAGTTATGTGGTATGGTCATCTATACCAGTCCATGTATGTATCTTGTTAATTTTGTAGCTTACATGGTTTAATGATTGATGAACAGTGAATCAAAATTTCTAGTTGGTGCTACACAATGTATGTGAAAAAGAATATTTAGTCTGTAGGTGTAGCCTTTTAGGTGTTAAATAATAAATGAAAATGAAACAAAATAGTATTTTGATGTTGAAAGATCAAGGGGAATTGGAATCAAGTGGTTAATTATGAGCTTTAGTTAAGGACGATTGTTTGGGATAACCCAAGTTTGAATATTGGCTGAAAACAATCTTTGACCAGACTTTACTTACCTCCCGACTTGACTCCGGATTACCAGAGTCCAATTCCCCCCAGAGACGGGAAGGTTAAGACCAAACCAAAAGTGCGAGTCCAATACCCCCTAGGGACCGGAGGGTTAGGACCAAACGGAAAGTGCAAGGTGTCTATGCAGTAATGAATAACTTGCTTTCTCTTATTTATAATGTTACGTATATAAGCACAATGCCAAGGGTAGCAAGTGATAGCAACATTAGAAATATATGGAAAATGACAAATATAGGCGCAATGCCAAGGGTAACAAGTAACAACACACATATATGAAAATAAACATTAGATGTCTTTGTGGACATTATTTGATTTGAAACCATGTATTGAAGCAATGCACACAGATAAAGTAGTCTTATTTGATTTGTTTTGATTAGATCTATTGATTGAGGAGTCTTCTTGACTCTTTAGAATAATACTTACTTCTTTAACAAAATGTGGGCCCTTATTAAGTTGTAAAAAATGTCTCATCTAGTTAATGCTCATGCTTTCACAAGATATATGTGTGTTGGTTTTTTGTTAATGTTAATGATAATGATACACATCGGATGTGAATTTATATTTATCTATCTGCTGCTAGTATTCCATACTCTTTAGGTGTAGGGGTACAACTGTGTTCTGTTTCTCCTTTATGTTCTTTTCTTCATGTCATTCATGTCCTGTGTAAGGCTTTACAAATGAAGACACTCTATATGTAAGCTATTTTATGATTCATCAGTCAGAATAGGCTTCTATGGTGCTTCTGGATGTAAGAATGTGTGTTTTAGACCATTACTGTCCTTGCATATGCAGTAAACAATTTGTTGTGCATATTGTGCGCAAGTGAACTAATATTTTTTGTGTTTAAAAAACCCATTATAAGTCCTAACTGAATGTCTTTGTCTTCTTCAGATATTAAAGGAAAGGAAATAAGTTACACAATTTCTGCTGAGGTATGTTTTTGCAGATCTTAGTTTTATTGACCAATTTAAGCATGTTATATCCATCCCCTATCCTATGATTATATTACTATGTTCTATAACTGGCTTATAGTTCCTACGGCTGAGTGACTAGGTGTTTGGATAGAGAGTATATTGAAACCACTGCACACTTTGCAAAGGATCATCACTATATTGACGAGTGATGAATGAACTAGCAGAGAAAAATTGCTCCAAACTTCTTTCTTCTAATTCTAGATTTCTTCTCTATTTTCTGGAGACTGGCTCTTCTTGAACAGAGTCACAATACCACTCTTATCATATATCATCCATGTTCAATGCTAGTGTGTTTAGATGAAATTGATTATGTCCACCTCTGCTATGACTTAGGCACATATAATTCACAGATCTACGATAAACTGTTTTTTTTTTTTTTTTTGGATACAAGAGGGCTAAGCCCAGAAAAAAGAAAGAAAGAAAAAGAAACTACCGTTAAACTAAAAGAGGAGTGGGAACTCCCTCCACATCATCAAGATACACCTGCCTAATCTGATTAGGACAATCATCATAAACTATTAAATTTGTGCTACTACGACATCCAATATTAGCAAGTCCATCTGCACACATGTTCGCTTCCCGATAAGAATGACTTATCGTTATTTCCCGCTCACGCTCCATTAGTTGCCGAATTTTCTGCACTGGTCTCCAACCATTGCCACTAACACACCCTTTCTTAATACTCATGAATCATGATAACTGCTTGGGAATCAATACACAACTCCAGTCTCCACCGCCTTGAATCCTCGATCAATCACCATCTGAAGCCCAAGCAAAACTCCCCAAAGCTCGCCTATGCTGGCTCCATCCTTATTCAATTTTACCCAACCCGTCAAAGGAGGTTTCCAACTGATCTGAACCTGTTGTGCATGCTGCCATTGATTACAGCTTCAGCCCTCTGAGCCATATTTTTTTTTTTGAAATATCCCTGAGCCATATAATACTCCTTCAATTTGGTAAGCGCTTCTCTCCATGTGTTAATTGGTCTAGAAAAATTCTCATTGTGTATCTCTTTATTTCTCCAACTCCAAACATGATGACAAGCTAAAGCCCAATAGTCTCTCCACTGCAAATTACTTTCCCATTCAACTGTGCAATTCACGTTTAAACCCACCCCTTTAAAGAGAATGCTATAAAAAAAAAAAAAAAAAAAATCTCCCCATGCTTGTAGGAACCACATTCAGCCAAATGGCAAGTGCTTGAGAACAATCTATCAACACATGTTGTTTTGTTTCAATTTGCTCTCTATAATGGATACAATATGGAGTTCTCAAATGTATTTTGTTCTTTCTCTCTTTAGTTATTAGGCTCCCATGAAGGACAAGCCACAAAAAGCTCTTAACTCTCTCAGGTACCCCCAGCCTCCAAATTCTTTTCCAGTTGTCATTTCTGTCCATAGAAGCATGATCACATAATAGAGAATAAGTACTGGCAACTGTGAAATTGCCAAACAGATCTCCCGGACATAAATTCATATCAGCCCCTAACTCCTGGTGTGGAGGCAGAATATATTTAATCTTGATTTGAATTTCACTAGGCAACCAAAGCCTTAGTTGTTATATACTTTTCACCCATTCCCTTACCTTTTATTCTCGCCAAAAAACTCAACAACTGAAAAAGAGAAGAAGAAACTCAGCCACCCAGACCAGCGGCACCGCCGCCGCGAACCTCCCACTCTCTCTCCTGTGGCGGCAATACTTCATCTCTGTGCGCAACTTCTCCCTGTGCCGGACCACGTCTCCGACGACGCAACCCTTTCTCCGGCGAGGTAACCCTAAAACAGTGCCAATGTATTCACGTGGTCGCGATTTTTTGTTCTGTCACTTGTGTGGAACAATGCTCACGGTTCCCTCAACTGATTACGCATGTTGCCCCTTGTAATTTCAATTAAAAAAAAATATAAAATACCTCTTTTGATCTTTTAAGTTTGACAAAAATACGTGATACTTCTTTAAGTTTTAAACAAGCCCTTATTATCCTTTTAAAAACCTATTTGAAACTTAAAAAACTTCAAATATGTGTATTAAATTAACAACTTAAAAGACATATTTAAAACTCTAATAAACTTAACGGTCTTATTTAAAACTTTAGAAAAACCTAAAGAATCTATTTATAACATAAAAACCTTAAAACCAACTTGATATTTTGTTCAAACTTAAAGGACAAAAAGATATACTTTGCCATTAAAAAGTCTTGTATTTGTAAGGTGTAACTTGTACCGTGCTAACAATTAACGAAATATTATTCATCGTGTCGAACTCTTTCTCGAAGTGACAAAAAAAAATTAACGAAGTTTGATTCCTCATGTTGAACACTTTCTTAGAGACTGTGTGTGATCTTAATCAAACGACCTAAAGAAACAATTTTTTTTTTAAATTTAATAATAATTTTAAAAATACAAAGTTTGAATATAGATGGTTTGATCTTAGATTAGACGATCACTGACATGTGACAGCAAAGATTTTTCGACTAAAATAATTTTAGGTCCATAATTAATGTCAACATTTTTTTTTGTTTTTGTATTAGACATATAAAATTGGATATCTGGATTGCAGCCCGAGTTGTCTCACAACGAAGTTCTAACAGCGGATGATCCAATATATTTTAGATAAACTATAATACTATCTTAGAATTTGAGTTGAGTCTAACTCAACATTACAAAATTATTTTGTACGATGATGACTGCTCTCATTTATAAATAGGGCCGACCCTAGGCCATAGGCCGGGAGCGCGACGGACTATTGCCCTTGCTAGTAGAGGGCCCAGTTTTTTTTATGAAGTGGGTGTATATAGAAATATATTTGTTTATTTGGGGTATATATATCAAATTTCACATAAAGACCCCAAACATTGAATGATGAAGGGCTGGACTGAGGTATGTTAATGTTTTAGGCGCAATTTGCTATATGTACCCCCATATAGCATGAAGATTTCTACATACACCCTTCCTATAAAATAATTTGGTTGTTTTTAATAATGTACCAAAAAATTATTATCGAAGAAATTGGTTATATTTATTTGGGCCATTTCTTCCTAATAATGTTCTTCACTAATATTAAAAATATTGGTGATATTTATTATCCAATAAATTGGGATAATTTTCATAACAAAACAAATTATATTTTAGTTGAAAATGGACCCACTAGAGAAATTAATCTTAATCTTGTCTTTCAAAGGTTCCAAAAAAATAAATCACATCAATATAGTAATGTAAACTTTCTTGAATTGATTGAAATGATTGCATAGTTAAATTTGATAGTACAAAATCATGTGAGACACATTCATGTATCATCACAATGAACTTGTTAGAGATACTTAATTATAGCATATAAAAAGAGAAATGATGTACTTATAGTGTACAAAAGAGTTCTTGTATCTATGATTCCTCTAAAAAGTCTAACACTAATTTTGTATCATGTATTATTGTTGTTATGAGTTTAACATTGGAGAATTTTGCATCCAAATGTTTAAAATTTAGTTAATTACCTGTTGATATACTTTTTCTTTTCTGGTGTTATTATTCTTAGGTGTTAAAATTTTAGTCTACTTCACATGTGCTAGTGTTCTATAATTCTACGATATTTTATGTTGTTTTGATGTCTATAGAGTATTTGATTTATTTTTAGATGTTGCCTAAAAAAATATTTATTTGGTAGTGGAAAGCGAAAAAAAATGAAATGAAAAGTTAATAAAATCACAATAACGAGCTAACAATTTTTATGACGAGTTATGTAAGAGGTCTTTTCTCATATTATGCCTAAGAATCTTAAAACTCTATGAACGACCTTGTGTTATAAACACATTGTCAAGTCATATCTCATCAAATATGAGATTTTTTTTAAAAAAAAAAAAAAAAAAACTTGTATTTCTATGATATTTTTTTTCCTTTTTTGTGGTGGCTGGGGTTTGAATTCTGGACTTTACATATTTTATGTATTGACTTTATCAACTGAGCCAAACTCACGAAAATATTTCCGTGAATATTTAGTTCTACATAGAGAACACTGATTTTAGCTAAAAATTAATTAAAATATAAAACAAGAAAGTAAGTTGTTAGCATGACTCAAAATTATTTATGTTTGGATATGATATGTGAAAATATGCTGAACAAAAAATCTAAATATAAAATTCACGTTTAGGAGATACATATATTGTCTTCAGACTAGAATAAATTCAAGAAGTAAAATCAATTTTAATAATAAAAAAAACCTTTAAAATATGAAAGTCAGCTGGCTAGTGTTTGGTAATGTGGATACCAAACGCGGACATGAGCTTACAGAAGCTATCAAGTTGTAGCTTTCATGTTAGATGTGAATTTATTAAGAGTTAAATATGTTTTTGGTCCTTATAAATATACCAACTTTTCATTTTAGTTTCTCTAAAATTTTCCTTCAACTTTTAGTCCCTATAAAATTTTTAGTCACTACTTTTAGTCCCTATTTTTTTGTATTTTTTAATGAAATTGTGCAGAAATATGTAAAATATTGTAAAAAAAATTCACAAAAAAAGTTATAATTTTTTAACAAAACTCAAATTTAATATGAATTTTTAACCGAAAAAATGTAAAAATTCATATTAAATTTATGTTATGTTAATAAAATCTATTTTTTTTTGGGAGAGATTATTATAATATTATGAAATTTTCTGCGAAATTTTATTTAAAAATATGAATTCACATATGAGTTTACTTTAAAAGAAGAACCAAAAGTAGTGATTGAAAATTTTACAGGGACTAAAAGTTGAAGGAAAATTTAGAGGGACTAAAACGAAAAGTTTGTATATTTATAAGGACAAAAAACATATTTAACCCTTTATTTATTTATTACAAAAGTGACAAATTTATCAAGTTGTAGCTTTCATGTATTGTAGATATACGATCATGCCATTTCATTTAAAATGCATGGATATTCATTTGTAAGTTTGTCGAGTTAATCATTCATCTATGCGTAGAGACATTAGCGATACTAATAGGATTAATTAGCTTATGAGCTTTTCTTGACCGAGTATATGCCACTTGTATTAACATCTCATTGTCAAACATCCTCCACATCATCAAACAAAGAAAAGTTAGCTAATAGAGCCCTACACCCTTCAACTAACTTTTTCTCTCAAGTGAACAAAGTGCTTCTCTAACTATAGTCAGTCTCGTACGGAATGATGTATAGTAATTGAAACATCTAATTTTCTTGTTTTTGTTGTCATGCATCTTGTAAGTCATGGTCGGATGATATGTCATGGGTAGGCATTATTGTGCTTTGTCGAACAATAATTCTAATTACGTTACTCAATTTATAGGTTGATTTCCCATGAAAAAAATGCGAAGAAGTGTCTTCACTTGATATGGATGGTTTGTTTGTGGATTATTTGGAAGTCTCATAATCAAGTTGTTTTTGATAATCAATAAAGGTTTAAAGGTCCTCTTGTTGATTTGGTGAAGCCTTTGATGTGGTCTTTTGATAAATTGTTGATTTAACAAAAGAGGAATGATATTTGTACAAGCAATTCTAAACAACTTTTGTGACAACCACTTTTCCTTTCTTCTTATTGGATAAATATAATAGAGAGAAAAAGAAGAAGAGAGAGAATTAAAACACATGTGAGTATGAGAGAGATGGTTGTTTCAAAAGTTGTCAAAAAATGATTGTACAAATATCATTCCTCTTAACAAAACACGGTGTGATTTTACTTAAGAAGTTTTAACATTCACATTGGTTTTAGATCCTCTAAAGCGGGTAAAGTGTAAAGTGAAAAAATCAAGAGTTGTTATTATAATAAATTCATGGTTTATTAGGTCTACCTTTAATTTTTAAATTAACATTGATATTACGAGAACTTTTTTTTTTTTGACAAATATATTACGAGAACTTGAATCTTCAATTATTATACCAAATAATATTTTGTAATAAGTCACACATCTAGTACTTCAAATCAAGGTTGAATGAAATCCAAATGGTTGAGTTGGATTATGAAAGTTTCTCAAATCGTTACAAGTCTCCTTTTAGTTTCCATTTTAGCATTTATCATTAGGGTTGGGAATAGGTCAGGCCAGGCTTTGATAGGTCTGAGCCTGGCCTACGGAATTTTTTGCAGGCCAGAGCCTGGCCTATGGCCTTTCATAGGCCTATCTTTTTGATCTGGCCTGGCCTGAAAGCCTATTTACAGGCCTACTTACTATTAAAGTCACTAAACATTCCATTTTATCTACTTTTAAATAGGTTTAATAGGCCTCAAAGCCTATTTGAGTGTAAGACTTGTCTATCACTATAAGGCCTTAAAAGCCTATTTCACTATAATGCTTTAAAGCCTATTTAAAAAGTCCACTATGAAGCCTAACATGCATAAACAGGCCGGCCTATTAGACTTCATAGGCTTTTTTGATAGCCTAAGTCTGACCTATTTACTTAAATAGGCTTTTTAAAAAGCCTAAGCCTAGCCTTTTTAATAAACAGGCCAGGCCAGACCAGGCTTAAACAGGCCAGGTCATAGGCCCCTATAGGCCGGCCTGGCCTATTCCCAACCCTATTTATCACATTCACCCATTCGGACGAGATTCGTCAGGATTGTCGGGATCCAGTAGCATGTATATACAATTTGATGAGGATTTTAAAACTCAAACTTCTCCAACACTCCTAACTAAAAACACTCCTAAACATAGGTTTTTTATAGATTACACTCTCTTATTTAGAGGGTATTTTACCCTCTCATGATATCAACCAATCAAAATATAATATACATTGGCAACATTAAATGTCATAAATGAATCAATTTTTTTCTAAAAAAAGAATCAATTATAATCATAAGGTAATTTTTAATACTTTTAATTTTTATTTAATTATAGACATGATTACATTATAGATCTTTTATCTTATTTATTTGTTATACTTGGGTCCTTTTTTCCGCTTAGGTCTTTTATCTCTTATAAAAGCACATATGCATCCTTTTTCTCATTTTTTTTATTAAAAAAAATACATAATTTTATTTTTTAAAATATCTTTTAATTAAAAATGAAACAAATCCAGAAATATGATGTAGATGTTCATCATTTTCATCTTCTTCCTTTGAATCTTCATCATCTTCATTGAATCAAAAAAATTTCTACACAAATATATCTCCAAATATCATGAATTAATGCTATATTCACCTCAAATATTCTTTTAAACACAAAAATCAAACCTCTATAGAGAAAGAGATTTAGTTTCATCACAAAAAAAAAATAAAAAAATTAGTTATATAAATTGTCACGCTGTATATTATTATTATTATTATTATTATTTTCTAACTCAATATTCAAGTCGACATAAAAATAACCCCAAAATTGATAGCAGCTTTGCACATCAATTTTGTTGTTTCCAGAACAGTCTTAACTTTCGTAAAGCCTAACCCTTCCGTCAGTGACTAAGCCTCCACCATCTGCCTTGCAACATTTGTGAAATTAAGGTTTTGATTTTTGTGATTAAAATAAGATTTAAGGTGAATATAACATTAATTCACGATATTTGGAGATATATTTTAGTAGAATTTTTTATTTATTTAAAGAAGATCATGAAGATTCAAAGGAAGAAGATGAAGATGATGAACATCTTCATCATATTTTTGAATTTTTTTTTTCAGTTTTAATAAAAATATATTTTTAAAAATAAAATTATATATTTTTTAATAAAAAAAATGCAAAAAAATATGTATATGTGCTTTTAAGAGAGATAAAAGACCTAAACGGTAAAAAAAAATAAAGACAAAGGACCAAAGTGTTACAAATAAATAAGATAAAATACTCATAATGTAATATTGCCTTAATTATATTTAGGTGTTCAATCTTAATTAATTTACACTACATGACTGGCTTAGAACAATTAAAATTTCACATCAAATTTCTTTCATCTGAATGTCCTTAAATTTATCAGTTATATTCATAAATTTTATTCCTCCCATTTTGATTATTCAATTTTGTCGTTCCCAACTGCCGCATTTTTCAATTTTCGTGAGAATCGTCATGATTTCAAATATCGTGAGAATTGCCTTTATTTCCAGTACAACGTCGGGTATGATGACTTGATTTTTCTTTTTTATTTGATTTTTCTTGGTTGTGAGGTAGTTAATTATAACAATTGAGTAAATCACCGTTGTACTTTGAGGGCTGCTAGCAGGTGTTGCCGCTGTAATGTTGTGGCAATTTGCTAGCATTTTTTTGGTTGGTGCTGAAATGGTTATGTGATGAGGCTTTTTTCTTTTATTTGGACTTAAAGGCTTTTGCTGATAGTGAGACAAGTCTATGCGTGTTAACAGATTTTATTAGGTTGGCTGCTTAAATAAATAAAAAATCACGATACCTGACGCGGTTCTAGAAACAACGACAATTGGAAATTGCGGTAATTTGGAACGACAAAATTGAACAATCAAAATGGGAAGAAGAATGAAAAAGAAACAAAAATTGATCAATATGAAAGAATAAAGAAGAAGAAATTTGAAAGAAAGTGATGTTTTTGCTCTCACGTTCGGGGTTCTGGAATGGAAGAAATTTTATGAATGTAAATGACGAATTTAAGGACATCCAGATGAAAGAAATTTGATGTAAAATTTTATTTGTTATAAGTCTTGTAGTGTAAATTAATTAAGATTGAACACTTTAATATAAAAAAAATTAAATCATTTGTTGTTTAAAAAAAATAAAAAAAATTAAAAGTATTAAAAGTTACCTTATGATTAAAATTAACTCTCCTTCAAATAAAAAATAATTAAGATTAACTCTTTTCTTTTTAGAAAAAAAATCTATTCATTTATTTGACATTTAATGTTACTTATGTATATTACATTTTGATTGATTGATATTATGAGAGGGTAAATTACCCTCTAAACAAGAGACGGTAATCTAGGCCTCACCCTAAACATAACCTTTTATTTAAAGAATTTTGAGTATCAAAACATAATCTTATCATCCATTAGCTCTATAAACACTTTTTTTATGACAACAAATGTAATGTAACTCTAAAACCCTTATCGCTGTTGGAAAGTGTCCAAAATGACAGATTTTGTGTGATGAAAAAGCGTGTCTAGATCACAGTCTATTCAGTAGGTATGATTTATTTTATTTTATTTTTGTTGTTAAATTTGTTTCAATTTCATGATTTCATTTTAGTTATTGAGGATCCTCCAAATTTACCTCTAATAAGAAATTTACCTGTTGAGATATTGTGAAGAACTACACCATTGATAAAAAATTTACCTCTCGAGATAACTTGTTAGGCCGAGTTTGTAGTGAAGCGCTTGTTTTCCGAAGGTCATTTGATAATAAGAACATTCTTCAACAATTGTGGTGTTTGGTTTGAGATTTGACATGAACAAAAAGAGTTTGTTGTGAAGCTGCTAAGCTAGGGTATGTAGGGAAGCGCTTGTTTTTCGAAGGTCATTTGATAATAAGAACATTCTTCAACAATTGTGGTGTTTGGTTTGAGATTCGACATGAACAAAATGAGTTTGTTGTGAAGCTGCTAAGCTAGGGTTTGTAGTAGTTTTCAATCCAATAACAAGATCCTTTAATAAAATTGCATTTCATTCATAAAAGTTAATTAACTCAAAAGATAAGAGTGTCGACACACACATATATGTATGCATTAAACAACACATGAACTTTGACAATGCGGGACTCTAATACAACTTCAATGGTTACACACCCTTAATCTGATTATGATCGTGCCATGTTAAGTGTGTTTGGATTTTGCTCCAAAAGCTAATCCATTAGATGAGAGTGTCTAAACACACATATGCATCCAACAATTCGGAAATTATGACATTGTTGAACTTCAATACAATTTCAATACAAAATACTTCATTCGGTCTTATTTATATATAAGAAAGTTTGGTCAAGAAAAGTTGATATAACAAGACAAAATTTTGAACTAGGTAAATTAATTAGGCAAATTCTATGGTACATCCAATAAATTTGGGTGTATCGGTACACCAAGTCATAAAATTAATAATAAATGAGTTGTTTTTTTGAAGAAAAATAATTATTTTCTATCATTGACAATTAAGATAATTAAATTTTATATACCAAAAGCTTCGACGAAATAAAATTTTATTTTTAAGAATTTTTATTACTCATAACAATGAATATTGATTATTTTTTATGACAAAATGTAAATTTTGTAATATGATCCTTATAAACAATGAAATGATGGTTTTTCTTATGAAATGATGTTTTCTAAAATATAAATATTGACAAATACCTTTTTATTTCATTAAAGTGGTCTTTAACTTATATAATTTATGAAACAAGAGTACTAGTACACTCAAAATTGTGAGTGTACCATAGAAGTTTCCAATTAATTTTTGCTCACCCAACATTCTTTTATAAATAAGATCAGAGCGAGTAATACTAACCCATCTAAAAGCATGAATTTATTATAAGTGAAGTGAAATACTCCTGTATTTTAGTTTTGCTCCCGGTAATTGTCTTGTTTGAATGCATGCGTCGATGATCTTGACCTCGTATTCTTTTATAAGTTTATTTGGAAATTGTAGTTACTTTATCCACCACCTGACATCATCGAGGTTATACAACCTGCATGTTTTTTAACCTGGGTGACACTAGCAGGCAGTATTTGGTTGAATAGGAAAAACGCACGCCATGTATTAGTCACTGATTAATGTATAATTAATGAGGATGCTCGTTACTTTCTATAAAATATTTACCAAGTACCAACTAACTCATAAGCAGAGCTATCAACGTATTTACAAATTCTTTGTGCTAGCCAACATGAAAATGGTCACCCATAGAATAAAAAACCAGGGCAGAGACAACAGGTAGTTCAATCAGCTCTTATCAACCTAGTCAACTCGAGCGTGTAGGATGTGTATGGTTATGGAATTAATTGAATTTAATAATTCAAGAGAAATTTCATGGAAAACAAGTAGTTATAAGAAAAATACTTCATAACAATTTTCGCTCCCTAACTTTCATGAAGTTGCGATTTTGGTCCCCTAAGAAAAAAAAACTATAAAACCGCCCTCTAAGTTTTGCAACTGTAGCATTTTTGACCCTCCAAAGCAAAAAAATAAATAAATAAATAACACGTGGCACCTCACTTAAGGTGTCACGTCAGCGTATACTGAGTCAAAATTGGTCTTGGGGCCAAAACTGCCACAAATGCAAAACTTAGGGGACAGTTTTATAGTTTTTTTTTCTTAGAAGGTCAAAATTGATACTTTGAGAAAGTCAGAGGGCTAGAACTTCTATTAATTAAGCTAAGTAAAAACAAAAAGATATTGCAATAGTCAAAGAATCAAAACAGGACGTAAGCACAATGGCAAGTTGATAGTTTTTCTCATTATTTTCCCATGCGTCTCGGTCTTGCATTGCTATGATTCACACATTACAGTCGGCCATCGATTTTTATCACAATTGGAGCCACTTATAATTTATAAATACCACATGATTGAACAAAGGTATGCAATTAGAATTTTTTAGTAGTCATTTATTTTTAAAAATGTTTATGTGATTGAATCAACTTTTATTTTTAATCCAATTGCGCGTCTATCTTTTAAGAGGTCACTTGGTTGAGAGTTTCTCTCTTCAACCTCGAGAAACTCGGTTCAAGTCCCGACACCCGAGTCCAATTTCGTTATAAATTTGTATACCGAATCATTCAATAATATACCATATAGAATATTTTGCTGGTCAGCATTACAATTAGACTCTATTTAACAACAACAAAATCACAATTTTAGATAAAACTTAACTTAAAATAAGATCATATTAATTTTTTGGATTAGACGCTTCAACGCTAAAAGTGTTGAGATTTGGCGAAATCTTGATTTGTGGAGACTTATAGAGCCAGATACAGCAGATGCTAAAACAATGTGAATGTACCTATTATGACAGTGGGAATGTAACTTGTTAAAACAGTGCCAACAATAAAGTTTAACTTCAAATAAGATCAAGTGTAACCTTAATGCCTCATTCTCCGAGCATCACAATAGTGTGGGGATGTTCGTAGGTGCTAAAACAGTGCGAATGTAATCTGTTACGAAAGTTGATACTGACAAAGCTCTAGGCAAGCGAGCTGCTGTGGAGTTGGTGCAATAGCTGGCTTTTGATCAAGTTGTGCTCTACCAGGATTCAAAAAAAGTAGTAGATGCTTTCAACTCAGATGTGCAAGATAGATGACACATCTTAGCTAATTGTAGAGCAATTTTACCTAATTTTTTTTTTTTTTTAAGAGAGAGGCTAATATGTTTGTTCATGATTTTACTAAGGCGGTCATATACAATGTTAGTTTTCAAATTGATTTTGACATACTAGATTATATCAATCCGTTGATCTTTAATGAAATGAATTGAATTGCTTTGGCAAAAAAAAAAAAAAGATTAGATATTGTAAGAGTCATTGTGATATAACATTGATGTTATTTGATATATTTAATTTTATGTTTTGAATATCTAATTAAGACTTTTTAGTAATATAGATGAACACGAGTAAAAAAATGAAATTCGGTCTAACATTATTAAATTTTTTAAACATAGATGGACTGACTGATTCAATATTAAAAATGATTAATTGATGCTAGAATAAAGAGAAAATATCAAGTTGAAATTTTAAATTAAATTATTGGAACTTTTTCCAGCAAAGATATTACAAATATTTATAGGGAACTTCTACGGTACACTCACAAAATGAGGTGTACCGGTACTCCTGCTTCTTAATTTTATAAATGAACGATCGTTTTTTATGTAGTAAATAGCTATTTGTCAATATTTATATTTTATAGAACAACATTTCATAAGAAAAAACATCATAGTAACTTTTTTTACATATTATCGTAAAAAATAATTAATGTTCTCAATTATGAGTGATAAAAATTTAAAAAAATAAAAAATTATTTCGTTGACACTTTTGATGAATAAGATTTAGTTATTATAATTATAAATGATAAAAAATAATATTTTTTTTCTTCAAAAAACAACTCATTTAACTATGAATTTAAAGAGTGAGTGTACCGGTACACTTAAGTATAGTGGGTGTACCATATAATTTCCCATATTTATATCTATTATTGGTGCAAAGTTGAAATCAAACTAAACTAAACTACAAAACCAACATCCCCTCCATTTAATTCATTGAATTTGCTCTATCTTCTAACAATGCAAATCCAAGTCTTCTTCCTCCTCTTTCTCTTGTTCACCAAAACAACTTCATCACAATCAACAACAAACATCCTCCCACAAGGCTCATCTCTTTCAGTTGAAAAATCAAATAACACCCTCATTTCATCCAACGGCGATTTCTCAGCCGGTTTCCTCCCCGTCGGAGATAACGCCTTTTGTTTCGCCGTCTACTTCACAAAATCCAAACAACCCACCATTGTTTGGATGGCTAACAGAGACCAACCTGTTAACGGCAAACACTCAAAACTCTCACTTTTCAAAAACGGTAATCTCATTTTAACCGATGCAGACAGAAAAAGAACACCAATTTGGTCCACTGCATCCTTTTCTCCTTTTCCATTACAGCTCAAGCTTCAAAACAATGGCAACCTCGTTCTCTCCACGACCAACGGTAACATTAGTATCCTTTGGCAAAGCTTTGATTTTCCAACAGATACTCTTCTTCCTGGCCAAGAAATTAATGAGCGAGCAACCTTAGTTTCATCCAAAAGTGAAACAAACTATTCCTCAGGTTTCTATAAGTTTTATTTCGACAACGACAATGCTCTTCGTCTTCTATTCAAAAGTCCTTTGTTATCTAGTGTCTATTGGCCATCACCTTGGGTATTACCTGTTGATGCAGGAAGATCAACTTATAATGTTACTAAAATCGCGCTACTCGATTCCTTTGGCCATTTCATGTCCTCTGATGCATACCAATTTGTCACCATTGATTATCCAAAGAAACTTCATATATTACTCAAAATGGATCATGATGGTAACCCACGTGTTTATAGCTTCAATGATAAAACTAAGACATGGGAAGTTTCATGGCAAGCTATTGCTGAACCATGTGAGGTTCATGGTATTTGTGGAGAAAATAGCATGTGTAGTTATGATCCTGTTAATGGAAGAACATGTTATTGTTTGAAAGGTTACAAGTTGAAGAATCGTAATGATTGGACACAAGGGTGTGAGCCTGAGTTTAAACCTGCTGATCTTTCTTGCGACAGTGCTCGCGTTGAGGATTTCGGTTTTCTTCATCTTCAAAACATGGAGTTGTATGGCTATGATTTGTATGTAGCAAAAGTGACAAGCTTGAAGCAATGTCAAAAGTTGTGTTTGGATCTTTGTGAAAAATGCAAAGCTGTTCAATTCAAATTCAATGGTGTTGCTACATATGATTGTTTTCCTAAGACGTTGTTGGCCAATGGAAGAGATTCTCACAATATTGATGGAGATATTTACTTGAAATTGCCCAAAAATACTTTGTTATCTTCCACCATTCCTTTTAAACATTCACCTTTGAACTGTTCCATTGCTTTGTTTCAACCCTTGAATAGATTCTACGAAAAACCAAGTAAAAACTCCATATTAAGTTTCTTGACTTGGTTAGCATTAGGTATAGGGGTGTTTGAGTTTTCCATAATTTTATTTGTATGGTTCTTTTTGTTTAGAACCAATAAGAACCATGATGATGTTGATCAAGTACAAAGACACCTTCTTTCAGCAACAGGATTTCAAAGATTTTCGTATTCAGAACTCAAAACCGCGACAAGAGGGTTTAGCAAAGAGATCGGTCGAGGAGGAGGAGGGATTGTTTACAAAGGTACACTCGATGATGATCGTGTTGCTGCTGTTAAATGCTTAAATGAAGCTCATCAGGGAGAAGCTGAATTTCTAGCTGAAATAAGCACAATTGGTATGTTGAACCATATGAATTTAATTGATATGTGGGGATATTGTGTTGAAGGGAAACATAGGCTTTTGGTCTATGAGTATATAGAACATGGTTCTTTAGCGGAGAATCTATGTTCTAATTCACTTGATTGGAATAAGAGGTTTAATGTAGCTGTTGGAACAGCTAAAGGTTTGGCTTATTTACATGAAGAGTGTTTGGAATGGGTTTTACATTGTGATGTGAAACCTCAAAATATTTTACTTGACACAAATTTTCAACCAAAGGTTGCTGATTTTGGTTTATCAAAACTATTGAATAGAGATGAACGTGATAGTTCTGCTTTTTCAAGAATAAGAGGGACAAGAGGTTATATGGCACCTGAATGGGTTTATAATCTTCGTATTACTTCAAAAGTTGATGTTTATAGTTATGGGATTGTTTTGCTTGAAATGGTGAGTGGAAAAAGTCCAATGGAAATTCATAGTGTTGTTGATAATAGTGGAGGTTTGGAGCATCATCATCGAATGGTGAGTTGGGTGATGGAAAAGGTGAAAAGTGCACCTACGACTATGTTTTGGATTGAAGAGATTGTTGATGGTAATTTGGAAGGAAAATATGATGTTAATCAGGTTGAGAATTTGGTTAAAGTGGCTTTGATGTGTGTGAAAGATGACATGAATGAAAGACCATCCATGAGTCAAGTAGTGGAGATGCTTCTTCAGTCCCATGAAAAAAGAGGCACCCCTCGTTAGTTCTTTTTCCTTTATTGTTCCACAAAATGCTTGAATAACGTGCTTGTTCTAATAAATTGTATTCCTTAGCAAAATAAAATAAAAAATAAATTGTATAGTTAATAGTTTACACTATCTTTTCTAGTGAATATACATGAGATAACTAGCAAGTTTGTATTGTTAATATATGTGAGATAGCATGCTTGAATAACATGGCTCTTGATCTTTTCTCATACTATCTTATAAATCTTAACCATTTCCCTATTTGAAAATCAAAATACATATATTTCTTTATCTCTATCTCTTTTTTATTTTTTATAACTTATCACATTTTAAATAATATATGTAAAAACTAAAAAACTTCATGTTCTACGTCAAAAATTTGATGTCAAAAAATATTTCTCTTTCTCCTTTAAAAAAACATTTCTCTTTCAAATAATATAATAGATATAGTCAGGACAAAACTTCCTTATAAACGTAGCTATAGGCCATATCATATGATCGAATGGGATGTCTCATGCCAATTAATTATTAATTTCTCTTATTAAAATAATTTATTTTATTTTTTTTGAGAGAAAAATAATTTAATGTTTTGACAGAATAAAAAATAATTTGTTATTGATGTCATGCTTTCATTCGTATACTTTAGTCAACTCACATGACAATTTTATATTGGTGTGCGAGAAGAATTTATGTATGTACAGAAACTTTTCCATTTAAATACTCCAAAGTCCAAACCTCCAACTCAGTTTGGATATAATCGATGGGAACCATTGCACCAAATATGCGATGGCCACAACTCACTGAGAGAGATTGCGATGACTTTGAAACCATGCGCGCTCAACTAAAATAAAATAAATGGTTAATTAAGTTTTTGGTCTCTATAAATATTTGCAGTTTTGTTTTTAGTCCCTATAAAAATAAATCACATTTTTTAGTCCCTACAAAATTTTCTGTTTGTGTTTTTAATCTCTGTTAAATTAAAATTTGTTTAATTATGCTTAAACTTCTAAATTTTTGATTGATTTTTTACATACATGTTCATAACATCGTAAGACAATAAAAATAAAAATAAATTAGTTTTTTATAAAATCCAATTAAAATTATAAAATCTCCTATATTTATTTTTTAGGTGAATTCACATTAAATTTTTTTATTGTTTTAAGGTGGATTCTAGATTTTATCTTGAAATAATATATAAATCATTTCGTCGGATAATTTATCGGTGAAAAATATATATTTTGTCGGATAATAATATATATATATTCGTCGGATATTTTATCAAAATATATTTCGTCGGAGATCCTAAATTATCCAATAAAAAAACAAAAATGAAAAATTGGATGGTTCATGCCTCATGGTGTGTGAATCTGGTTTTAAAAATGATATATATATTATTGGATGCAAACATTAACATCAAATCTTCATTGGCTTGGTGGTAATGCAGCCTGGCATTGTCTCATGCATGCCTGGTTTGATTCCCTCTGGGAACAAAATTGAAATTTTTTCTCAATTTTCTGAATACACTACAGGACAAAAAAAAAAATAACGGCTGACACGTGTCAAAATCTGCCGGGGTCCCGCCATTTCAAATGGCGGTAATGAAAGAAAAAAAAAAAAAAAGTGGCCAGTCAGGATGCGCCACGTGTACCGGCGGCTCAGTCCCGCCATTTCAGATGGCGGGAACGAGGAAAAAGACAAAAAAAAAAAAAAAAAAAAAGTGGGTCATTTCTGTAAAAAAATTTCAAAGGGGGTCATAGCTGGATTTTTTTTGGCAAATGCCCTTTAATTTAGATGAAAAATCCAGGATTATTTATCCAAATGGACTTGCAGCCGCAACAACGCGATTACGCCGTGCCAATTTGCGATATCCAGTCCCTTTCATTCAAGTCCTGATCTCTGCCACTGCTTGTTTGTAAGTTCATTTCCAGACTCTGGTCTCCCCACTAGTACAAAAATCACTTTTTAACTCAGGGATATTAAATAGGATGCTATCCACATGATTTAAAAGCTCAAACCGGCGATAAGGCTTTAACAAATAAATTTTTTAAATTGGTCCACCTGACTTAAAAAAGGTTTTTAATAAATTAAAAGCTGTTACTAAACTCTACGGTATCTTCCATCACATAACGCATTAACGCGAAGATCCCTTCTCTTCATTGTTGGTAAACCTTCACTGCCGTCGCAGCTACGCTGAGCCTTGCCGCGACCACCACCTACAACCTCCCTGCTTCAACCTTCTCTGGTTTTTTTATTCTCATCTCCACGCAATTTGTAGATGTCAGATCTAGGGTTTGCGATTCGAACGTAGAAGAATCGTTATCTCGCAGATCTACACAAATTTTTCAACATTAGTGAGTAAATTTTCTCTTCCTCTTCTTATTTGATTTCATGAATTTGATTAGGATTTCCTTCTAGTGATTCTAGCGTTCTGTAACCTCTGTTGTGGATTTTGAGATTTTGGCAACATGCAATTCATGGCTTCAGAAAGAGAATATCAATAAGTTCATATTATAGACTCTGGTTTACATTCATTTATTTGGTTTGTTGCTGGTTGAACACAAATTGTTTGATAAATTTTGATTTATTGCTCGTTGAACACAAACTGTTTGATAAATGTTCTTGTAAGTGATTATTTGTTGATAAATCTATTTAGTGTTATTTTATATGAATTGGGTAAGGGTATGACTTCAAGATGGCATTTACCTCGTGAGTTTGTCGCAAAGTTACAATGTGTTAGTCATGTTTGGTAAATTTGAGAAACTTTTCATTCATGTTGATTTTCATGATTTTTCCTCAGGAAAGTTGCTGGTATAATGCTCAATCTATGAATTATCCTCTCCTACATTTATTTTTTAGGTGAATTCACATTAAATTTTTTTATTGTTTTAAGGTGAATTCGCCTCACTTATTCATCTTTAAGGTGAATTTTTCTAGCCACTAGGCGATTTTATAAAAAAAAAAAATTCACCCCGGCCACGGGCACCTCAATTATCCAATAAAAAAAATAAATATAGGAGATTTTATAATTTTAATTGGATTCTAGATTTTATCTTGAAATAATATATAAATCATTTCGTCGGATAATTTATCGGTGAAAAATATATATTTTGTCGGATAATAATATATATATATATTCGTCGGATATTTTATCAAAATATATTTCGTCGGAGATCCTAAATTATCCAATAAAAAAACAAAAATGAAAAATTGGATGGTTCATGCCTCATGGTGTGTGAATCTGGTTTTAAAAATGATATATATATTATTGGATGCAAACATTAACATCAAATCTTCATTGGCTTGGTGGTAATGCAGCCTGGCAATGTCTCATGCATGCCTGGTTTGATTCCCTCTGGGAACAAAATTGAAATTTTTTCTCAATTTTCTGAATACACTACAGGACAAAAAAAATAATAACGGCTGACACGTGTCAAAATCTGCCGGGGTCCCGCCATTTCAAATGGCGGTAATGAAAGAAAAAAAAAAAAAAAAGTGGCCAGTCAGGATGCGCCACGTGTACCGGCGGCTCAGTCCCGCCATTTCAGATGGCGGGAACGAGGAAAAAGACAAAAAAAAAAAAAAAAAAAAAAGTGGGTCATTTCTGTAAAAAAATTTCAAAGGGGGTCATAGCTGGATTTTTTTTGGCAAATAGGGTCAGAAAAAAAAAATTTCCCAAAATGACTATTACCTCATCATTTTTTCTGTAATTTGAAAATTACTACAATGCCCTTTAATTTAGATGAAAAATCCAGGATTATTTATCCAAATGGACTTGCAGCCGCAACAACGCGATTACGCCGTGCCAATTTGCGATATCCAGTCCCTTTCATTCAAGTCCTGATCTCTGCCACTGCTTGTTTGTAAGTTCATTTCCAGACTCTGGTCTCCCCACTAGTACAAAAATCACTTTTTAACTCAGGGATATTAAATAGGATGCTATCCACATGATTTAAAAGCTCAAACCGGCGATAAGGCTTTAACAAATAAATTTTTTAAATTGGTCCACCTGACTTAAAAAAGGTTTTTAATAAATTAAAAGCTGTTACTAAACTCTACGGTATCTTCCATCACATAACGCATTAACGCGAAGATCCCTTCTCTTCATTGTTGGTAAACCTTCACTGCCGTCGCAGCTACGCTGAGCCTTGCCGCGACCACCACCTACAACCTCCCTGCTTCAACCTTCTCTGGTTTTTCTATTCTCATCTCCACGCAATTTGTAGATGTCAGATCTAGGGTTTGCGATTCGAACGTAGAAGAATCGTTATCTCGCAGATCTACACAAATTTTTCAACATTAGTGAGTAAATTTTCTCTTCCTCTTCTTATTTGATTTCATGAATTTGATTAGGATTTCCTTCTAGTGATTCTAGCGTTCTGTAACCTCTGTTGTGGATTTTGAGATTTTGGCAACATGCAATTCATGGCTTCAGAAAGAGAATATCAATAAGTTCATATTATAGACTCTGGTTTACATTCATTTATTTGGTTTGTTGCTGGTTGAACACAAATTGTTTGATAAATTTTGATTTATTGCTCGTTGAACACAAACTGTTTGATAAATGTTCTTGTAAGTGATTATTTGTTGATAAATCTATTTAGTGTTATTTTATATGAATTGGGTAAGGGTATGACTTCAAGATGGCATTTACCTCGTGAGTTTGTCGCAAAGTTACAATGTGTTAGTCATGTTTGGTAAATTTGAGAAACTTTTCATTCATGTTGATTTTCATGATTTTTCCTCAGGAAAGTTGCTGGTATAATGCTCAATCTATGAATTATCCTCTCCTATATTTATTTTTTAGGTGAATTCACATTAAATTTTTTTATTGTTTTAAGGTGAATTCGCCTCACTTATTCATCTTTAAGGTGAATTTTTCTAGCCACTAGGCGATTTTATAAAAAAAAAAAATTCACCCCGGCCACGGGCACCTCAATTATCCAATAAAAAAAATAAATATAGGAGATTTTATAATTTTAATTGGATTCTAGATTTTATCTTGAAATAATATATAAATCATTTCGTCGGATAATTTATCGGTGAAAAATATATATTTTGTCGGATAATAATATATATATATTCGTCGGATATTTTATCAAAATATATTTCGTCGGAGATCCTAAATTATCCAATAAAAAAACAAAAATGAAAAATTGGATGGTTCATGCCTCATGGTGTGTGAATCTGGTTTTAAAAATGATATATATATTATTGGATGCAAACATTAACATCAAATCTTCATTGGCTTGGTGGTAATGCAGCCTGGCAATGTCTCATGCATGCCTGGTTTGATTCCCTCTGGGAACAAAATTGAAATTTTTTCTCAATTTTCTGAATACACTACAGGACAAAAAAAAATAATAACGGCTGACACGTGTCAAAATCTGCCGGGGTCCCGCCATTTCAAATGGCGGTAATGAAAGAAAAAAAAAATGTGGCCAGTCAGGATGCGCCACGTGTACCGGCGGCTCAGTCCCGCCATTTCCGATGGCGGGAACGAGGAAAAAGACAAAAAAAAAAAAAAAAAAAAAAGTGGGTCATTTCTGTAAAAAAATTTCAAAGGGGGTCATAGCTGGATTTTTTTTGGCAAATAGGGTCAGAAAAAAAAAATTTCCCAAAATGACTATTACCTCATCATTTTTTCTGTAATTTGAAAATTACTACAATGCCCTTTAATTTAGATGAAAAATCCAGGATTATTTATCCAAATGGACTTGCAGCCGCAACAACGCGATTACGCCGTGCCAATTTGCGATATCCAGTCCCTTTCATTCAAGTCCTGATCTCTGCCACTGCTTGTTTGTAAGTTCATTTCCAGACTCTGGTCTCCCCACTAGTACAAAAATCACTTTTTAACTCAGGGATATTAAATAGGATGCTATCCACATGATTTAAAAGCTCAAACCGGCGATAAGGCTTTAACAAATAAATTTTTTAAATTGGTCCACCTGACTTAAAAAAGGTTTTTAATAAATTAAAAGCTGTTACTAAACTCTACGGTATCTTCCATCACATAACGCATTAACGCGAAGATCCCTTCTCTTCATTGTTGGTAAACCTTCACTGCCGTCGCAGCTACGCTGAGCCTTGCCGCGACCACCACCTACAACCTCCCTGCTTCAACCTTCTCTGGTTTTTCTATTCTCATCTCCACGCAATTTGTAGATGTCAGATCTAGGGTTTGCGATTCGAACGTAGAAGAATCGTTATCTCGCAGATCTACACAAATTTTTCAACATTAGTGAGTAAATTTTCTCTTCCTCTTCTTATTTGATTTCATGAATTTGATTAGGATTTCCTTCTAGTGATTCTAGCGTTCTGTAACCTCTGTTGTGGATTTTGAGATTTTGGCAACATGCAATTCATGGCTTCAGAAAGAGAATATCAATAAGTTCATATTATAGACTCTGGTTTACATTCATTTATTTGGTTTGTTGCTGGTTGAACACAAATTGTTTGATAAATTTTGATTTATTGCTCGTTGAACACAAACTGTTTGATAAATGTTCTTGTAAGTGATTATTTGTTGATAAATCTATTTAGTGTTATTTTATATGAATTGGGTAAGGGTATGACTTCAAGATGGCATTTACCTCGTGAGTTTGTCGCAAAGTTACAATGTGTTAGTCATGTTTGGTAAATTTGAGAAACTTTTCATTCATGTTGATTTTCATGATTTTTCCTCAGGAAAGTTGCTGGTATAATGCTCAATCTATGAATTATCCTCTCCTATATTTATTTTTAGGTGAATTCACATTAAATTTTTTTATTGTTTTAAGGTGAATTCGCCTCACTTATTCATCTTTAAGGTGAATTTTTCTAGCCACTAGGCGATTTTATAAAAAAAAAAAATTCACCCCGGCCACGGGCACCTCAATTATCCAATAAAAAAAATAAATATAGGAGATTTTATAATTTTAATTGGATTCTAGATTTTATCTTGAAATAATATATAAATCATTTCGTCGGATAATTTATCGGTGAAAAATATATATTTTGTCGGATAATAATATATATATATTCGTCGGATATTTTATCAAAATATATTTCGTCGGAGATCCTAAATTATCCAATAAAAAAACAAAAATGAAAAATTGGATGGTTCATGCCTCATGGTGTGTGAATCTGGTTTTAAAAATGATATATATATTATTGGATGCAAACATTAACATCAAATCTTCATTGGCTTGGTGGTAATGCAGCCTGGCAATGTCTCATGCATGCCTGGTTTGATTCCCTCTGGGAACAAAATTGAAATTTTTTCTCAATTTTCTGAATACACTACAGGACAAAAAAAAAAAATAACGGCTGACACGTGTCAAAATCTGCCGGGGTCCCGCCATTTCAAATGGCGGTAATGAAAGAAAAAAAAATGTGGCCAGTCAGGATGCGCCACGTGTACCGGCGGCTCAGTCCCGCCATTTCCGATGGCGGGAACGAGGAAAAAGACAAAAAAAAAAAAAAAAAAAAAGTGGGTCATTTCTGTAAAAAAATTTCAAAGGGGGTCATAGCTGGATTTTTTTTGGCAAATAGGGTCAGAAAAAAAAAATTTCCCAAAATGACTATTACCTCATCATTTTTTCTGTAATTTGAAAATTACTACAATGCCCTTTAATTTAGATGAAAAATCCAGGATTATTTATCCAAATGGACTTGCAGCCGCAACAACGCGATTACGCCGTGCCAATTTGCGATATCCAGTCCCTTTCATTCAAGTCCTGATCTCTGCCACTGCTTGTTTGTAAGTTCATTTCCAGACTCTGGTCTCCCCACTAGTACAAAAATCACTTTTTAACTCAGGGATATTAAATAGGATGCTATCCACATGATTTAAAAGCTCAAACCGGCGATAAGGCTTTAACAAATAAATTTTTTAAATTGGTCCACCTGACTTAAAAAAGGTTTTTAATAAATTAAAAGCTGTTACTAAACTCTACGGTATCTTCCATCACATAACGCATTAACGCGAAGATCCCTTCTCTTCATTGTTGGTAAACCTTCACTGCCGTCGCAGCTACGCTGAGCCTTGCCGCGACCACCACCTACAACCTCCCTGCTTCAACCTTCTCTGGTTTTTCTATTCTCATCTCCACGCAATTTGTAGATGTCAGATCTAGGGTTTGCGATTCGAACGTAGAAGAATCGTTATCTCGCAGATCTACACAAATTTTTCAACATTAGTGAGTAAATTTTCTCTTCCTCTTCTTATTTGATTTCATGAATTTGATTAGGATTTCCTTCTAGTGATTCTAGCGTTCTGTAACCTCTGTTGTGGATTTTGAGATTTTGGCAACATGCAATTCATGGCTTCAGAAAGAGAATATCAATAAGTTCATATTATAGACTCTGGTTTACATTCATTTATTTGGTTTGTTGCTGGTTGAACACAAATTGTTTGATAAATTTTGATTTATTGCTCGTTGAACACAAACTGTTTGATAAATGTTCTTGTAAGTGATTATTTGTTGATAAATCTATTTAGTGTTATTTTATATGAATTGGGTAAGGGTATGACTTCAAGATGGCATTTACCTCGTGAGTTTGTCGCAAAGTTACAATGTGTTAGTCATGTTTGGTAAATTTGAGAAACTTTTCATTCATGTTGATTTTCATGATTTTTCCTCAGGAAAGTTGCTGGTATAATGCTCAATCTATGAATTATCCTCTCCTATATTTATTTTTTAGGTGAATTCACATTAAATTTTTTTATTGTTTTAAGGTGAATTCGCCTCACTTATTCATCTTTAAGGTGAATTTTTCTAGCCACTAGGCGATTTTATAAAAAAAAAAAATTCACCCCGGCCACGGGCACCTCAATTATCCAATAAAAAAAATAAATATAGGAGATTTTATAATTTTAATTGGATTCTAGATTTTATCTTGAAATAATATATAAATCATTTCGTCGGATAATTTATCGGTGAAAAATATATATTTTGTCGGATAATAATATATATATATTCGTCGGATATTTTATCAAAATATATTTCGTCGGAGATCCTAAATTATCCAATAAAAAAACAAAAATGAAAAATTGGATGGTTCATGCCTCATGGTGTGTGAATCTGGTTTTAAAAATGATATATATATTATTGGATGCAAACATTAACATCAAATCTTCATTGGCTTGGTGGTAATGCAGCCTGGCAATGTCTCATGCATGCCTGGTTTGATTCCCTCTGGGAACAAAATTGAAATTTTTTCTCAATTTTCTGAATACACTACAGGACAAAAAAAAAAAATAACGGCTGACACGTGTCAAAATCTGCCGGGGTCCCGCCATTTCAAATGGCGGTAATGAAAGAAAAAAAAAATGTGGCCAGTCAGGATGCGCCACGTGTACCGGCGGCTCAGTCCCGCCATTTCCGATGGCGGGAACGAGGAAAAAGACAAAAAAAAAAAAAAAAAAAAAAGTGGGTCATTTCTGTAAAAAAATTTCAAAGGGGTCATAGCTGGATTTTTTTTGGCAAATAGGGTCAGAAAAAAAAAATTTCCCAAAATGACTATTACCTCATCATTTTTTCTGTAATTTGAAAATTACTACAATGCCCTTTAATTTAGATGAAAAATCCAGGATTATTTATCCAAATGGACTTGCAGCCGCAACAACGCGATTACGCCGTGCCAATTTGCGATATCCAGTCCCTTTCATTCAAGTCCTGATCTCTGCCACTGCTTGTTTGTAAGTTCATTTCCAGACTCTGGTCTCCCCACTAGTACAAAAATCACTTTTTAACTCAGGGATATTAAATAGGATGCTATCCACATGATTTAAAAGCTCAAACCGGCGATAAGGCTTTAACAAATAAATTTTTTAAATTGGTCCACCTGACTTAAAAAAGGTTTTTAATAAATTAAAAGCTGTTACTAAACTCTACGGTATCTTCCATCACATAACGCATTAACGCGAAGATCCCTTCTCTTCATTGTTGGTAAACCTTCACTGCCGTCGCAGCTACGCTGAGCCTTGCCGCGACCACCACCTACAACCTCCCTGCTTCAACCTTCTCTGGTTTTTCTATTCTCATCTCCACGCAATTTGTAGATGTCAGATCTAGGGTTTGCGATTCGAACGTAGAAGAATCGTTATCTCGCAGATCTACACAAATTTTTCAACATTAGTGAGTAAATTTTCTCTTCCTCTTCTTATTTGATTTCATGAATTTGATTAGGATTTCCTTCTAGTGATTCTAGCGTTCTGTAACCTCTGTTGTGGATTTTGAGATTTTGGCAACATGCAATTCATGGCTTCAGAAAGAGAATATCAATAAGTTCATATTATAGACTCTGGTTTACATTCATTTATTTGGTTTGTTGCTGGTTGAACACAAATTGTTTGATAAATTTTGATTTATTGCTCGTTGAACACAAACTGTTTGATAAATGTTCTTGTAAGTGATTATTTGTTGATAAATCTATTTAGTGTTATTTTATATGAATTGGGTAAGGGTATGACTTCAAGATGGCATTTACCTCGTGAGTTTGTCGCAAAGTTACAATGTGTTAGTCATGTTTGGTAAATTTGAGAAACTTTTCATTCATGTTGATTTTCATGATTTTTCCTCAGGAAAGTTGCTGGTATAATGCTCAATCTATGAATTATCCTCTCCTATATTTATTTTTTAGGTGAATTCACATTAAATTTTTTTATTGTTTTAAGGTGAATTCGCCTCACTTATTCATCTTTAAGGTGAATTTTTCTAGCCACTAGGCGATTTTATAAAAAAAAAAAATTCACCCCGGCCACGGGCACCTCAATTATCCAATAAAAAAAATAAATATAGGAGATTTTATAATTTTAATTGGATTCTAGATTTTATCTTGAAATAATATATAAATCATTTCGTCGGATAATTTATCGGTGAAAAATATATATTTTGTCGGATAATAATATATATATATTCGTAGGATATTTTATCAAAATATATTTCGTCGGAGATCCTAAATTATCCAATAAAAAAACAAAAATGAAAAATTGGATGGTTCATGCCTCATGGTGTGTGAATCTGGTTTTAAAAATGATATATATATTATTGGATGCAAACATTAACATCAAATCTTCATTGGCTTGGTGGTAATGCAGCCTGGCAATGTCTCATGCATGCCTGGTTTGATTCCCTCTGGGAACAAAATTGAAATTTTTTCTCAATTTTCTGAATACACTACAGGACAAAAAAAAAAAAATAACGGCTGACACGTGTCAAAATCTGCCGGGGTCCCGCCATTTCAAATGGCGGTAATGAAAGAAAAAAAAAATGTGGCCAGTCAGGATGCGCCACGTGTACCGGCGGCTCAGTCCCGCCATTTCCGATGGCAGGAACGAGGAAAAAGACAAAAAAAAAAAAAAAAAAAAAGTGGGTCATTTCTGTAAAAAAATTTCAAAGGGGGTCATAGCTGGATTTTTTTTGGCAAATAGGGTCAGAAAAAAAAAATTTCCCAAAATGACTATTACCTCATCATTTTTTCTGTAATTTGAAAATTACTACAATGCCCTTTAATTTAGATGAAAAATCCAGGATTATTTATCCAAATGGACTTGCAGCCGCAACAACGCGATTACGCCGTGCCAATTTGCGATATCCAGTCCCTTTCATTCAAGTCCTGATCTCTGCCACTGCTTGTTTGTAAGTTCATTTCCAGACTCTGGTCTCCCCACTAGTACAAAAATCACTTTTTAACTCAGGGATATTAAATAGGATGCTATCCACATGATTTAAAAGCTCAAACCGGCGATAAGGCTTTAACAAATAAATTTTTTAAATTGGTCCACCTGACTTAAAAAAGGTTTTTAATAAATTAAAAGCTGTTACTAAACTCTACGGTATCTTCCATCACATAACGCATTAACGCGAAGATCCCTTCTCTTCATTGTTGGTAAACCTTCACTGCCGTCGCAGCTACGCTGAGCCTTGCCGCGACCACCACCTACAACCTCCCTGCTTCAACCTTCTCTGGTTTTTCTATTCTCATCTCCACGCAATTTGTAGATGTCAGATCTAGGGTTTGCGATTCGAACGTAGAAGAATCGTTATCTCGCAGATCTACACAAATTTTTCAACATTAGTGAGTAAATTTTCTCTTCCTCTTCTTATTTGATTTCATGAATTTGATTAGGATTTCCTTCTAGTGATTCTAGCGTTCTGTAACCTCTGTTGTGGATTTTGAGATTTTGGCAACATGCAATTCATGGCTTCAGAAAGAGAATATCAATAAGTTCATATTATAGACTCTGGTTTACATTCATTTATTTGGTTTGTTGCTGGTTGAACACAAATTGTTTGATAAATTTTGATTTATTGCTCGTTGAACACAAACTGTTTGATAAATGTTCTTGTAAGTGATTATTTGTTGATAAATCTATTTAGTGTTATTTTATATGAATTGGGTAAGGGTATGACTTCAAGATGGCATTTACCTCGTGAGTTTGTCGCAAAGTTACAATGTGTTAGTCATGTTTGGTAAATTTGAGAAACTTTTCATTCATGTTGATTTTCATGATTTTTCCTCAGGAAAGTTGCTGGTATAATGCTCAATCTATGAATTATCCTCTCCTATATTTATTTTTTAGGTGAATTCACATTAAATTTTTTTATTGTTTTAAGGTGAATTCGCCTCACTTATTCATCTTTAAGGTGAATTTTTCTAGCCACTAGGCGATTTTATAAAAAAAAAAAATTCACCCCGGCCACGGGCACCTCAATTATCCAATAAAAAAAATAAATATAGGAGATTTTATAATTTTAATTGGATTCTAGATTTTATCTTGAAATAATATATAAATCATTTCGTCGGATAATTTATCGGTGAAAAATATATATTTTGTCGGATAATAATATATATATATTCGTCGGATATTTTATCAAAATATATTTCGTCGGAGATCCTAAATTATCCAATAAAAAAACAAAAATGAAAAATTGGATGGTTCATGCCTCATGGTGTGTGAATCTGGTTTTAAAAATGATATATATATTATTGGATGCAAACATTAACATCAAATCTTCATTGGCTTGGTGGTAATGCAGCCTGGCAATGTCTCATGCATGCCTGGTTTGATTCCCTCTGGGAACAAAATTGAAATTTTTTCTCAATTTTCTGAATACACTACAGGACAAAAAAAAAAAATAACGGCTGACACGTGTCAAAATCTGCCGGGGTCCCGCCATTTCAAATGTCGGTAATGAAAGAAAAAAAAAATGTGGCCAGTCAGGATGCGCCACGTGTACCGGCGGCTCAGTCCCGCCATTTCCGATGGCGGGAACGAGGAAAAAGACAAAAAAAAAAAAAAAATAAGTGGGTCATTTCTGTAAAAAAATTTCAAAGGGGTCATAGCTGGATTTTTTTGGCAAATAGGGTCAGAAAAAAAAAATTCCCAAAATGACTATTACCTCATCATTTTTTCTGTAATTTGAAAATTACTACAATGCCCTTTAATTTAGATGAAAAATCCAGGATTATTTATCCAAATGGACTTGCAGCCGCAACAACGCGATTACGCCGTGCCAATTTGCGATATCCAGTCCCTTTCATTCAAGTCCTGATCTCTGCCACTGCTTGTTTGTAAGTTCATTTCCAGACTCTGGTCTCCCCACTAGTACAAAAATCACTTTTTAACTCAGGGATATTAAATAGGATGCTATCCACATGATTTAAAAGCTCAAACCGGCGATAAGGCTTTAACAAATAAATTTTTTAAATTGGTCCACCTGACTTAAAAAAGGTTTTTAATAAATTAAAAGCTGTTACTAAACTCTACGGTATCTTCCATCACATAACGCATTAACGCGAAGATCCCTTCTCTTCATTGTTGGTAAACCTTCACTGCCGTCGCAGCTACGCTGAGCCTTGCCGCGACCACCACCTACAACCTCCCTGCTTCAACCTTCTCTGGTTTTTCTATTCTCATCTCCACGCAATTTGTAGATGTCAGATCTAGGGTTTGCGATTCGAACGTAGAAGAATCGTTATCTCGCAGATCTACACAAATTTTTCAACATTAGTGAGTAAATTTTCTCTTCCTCTTCTTATTTGATTTCATGAATTTGATTAGGATTTCCTTCTAGTGATTCTAGCGTTCTGTAACCTCTGTTGTGGATTTTGAGATTTTGGCAACATGCAATTCATGGCTTCAGAAAGAGAATATCAATAAGTTCATATTATAGACTCTGGTTTACATTCATTTATTTGGTTTGTTGCTGGTTGAACACAAATTGTTTGATAAATTTTGATTTATTGCTCGTTGAACACAAACTGTTTGATAAATGTTCTTGTAAGTGATTATTTGTTGATAAATCTATTTAGTGTTATTTTATATGAATTGGGTAAGGGTATGACTTCAAGATGGCATTTACCTCGTGAGTTTGTCGCAAAGTTACAATGTGTTAGTCATGTTTGGTAAATTTGAGAAACTTTTCATTCATGTTGATTTTCATGATTTTTCCTCAGGAAAGTTGCTGGTATAATGCTCAATCTATGAATTATCCTCTCCTACATTTATTTTTTAGGTGAATTCACATTAAATTTTTTTATTGTTTTAAGGTGAATTCGCCTCACTTATTCATCTTTAAGGTGAATTTTTCTAGCCACTAGGCGATTTTATAAAAAAAAAAAATTCACCCCGGCCACGGGCACCTCAATTATCCAATAAAAAAAATAAATATAGGAGATTTTATAATTTTAATTGGATTCTAGATTTTATCTTGAAATAATATATAAATCATTTCGTCGGATAATTTATCGGTGAAAAATATATATTTTGTCGGATAATAATATATATATATTCGTCGGATATTTTATCAAAATATATTTCGTCGGAGATCCTAAATTATCCAATAAAAAAACAAAAATGAAAAATTGGATGGTTCATGCCTCATGGTGTGTGAATCTGGTTTTAAAAATGATATATATATTATTGGATGCAAACATTAACATCAAATCTTCATTGGCTTGGTGGTAATGCAGCCTGGCAATGTCTCATGCATGCCTGGTTTGATTCCCTCTGGGAACAAAATTGAAATTTTTTCTCAATTTTCTGAATACACTACAGGACAAAAAAAAAATAACGGCTGACACGTGTCAAAATCTGCCGGGGTCCCGCCATTTCAAATGGCGGTAATGAAAGAAAAAAAAAAAGTGGCCAGTCAGGATGCGCCACGTGTACCGGCGTCTCAGTCCCGCCATTTCAGATGGCGGGAACGAGGAAAAAGACAAAAAAAAAAAAAAAATAAGTGGGTCATTTCTGTAAAAAAATTTCAAAGGGGGTCATAGCTGGATTTTTTTTGGCAAATAGGGTCAGAAAAAAAAAATTCCCAAAATGACTATTACCTCATCATTTTTTCTGTAATTTGAAAATTACTACAATGCCCTTTAATTTAGATGAAAAATCCAGGATTATTTATCCAAATGGACTTGCAGCCGCAACAACGCGATTACGCCGTGCCAATTTGCGATATCCAGTCCCTTTCATTCAAGTCCTGATCTCTGCCACTGCTTGTTTGTAAGTTCATTTCCAGACTCTGGTCTCCCCACTAGTACAAAAATCACTTTTTAACTCAGGGATATTAAATAGGATGCTATCCACATGATTTAAAAGCTCAAACCGGCGATAAGGCTTTAACAAATAAATTTTTTAAATTGGTCCACCTGACTTAAAAAAGGTTTTTAATAAATTAAAAGCTGTTACTAAACTCTACGGTATCTTCCATCACATAACGCATTAACGCGAAGATCCCTTCTCTTCATTGTTGGTAAACCTTCACTGCCGTCGCAGCTACGCTGAGCCTTGCCGCGACCACCACCTACAACCTCCCTGCTTCAACCTTCTCTGGTTTTTCTATTCTCATCTCCACGCAATTTGTAGATGTCAGATCTAGGGTTTGCGATTCGAACGTAGAAGAATCGTTATCTCGCAGATCTACACAAATTTTTCAACATTAGTGAGTAAATTTTCTCTTCCTCTTCTTATTTGATTTCATGAATTTGATTAGGATTTCCTTCTAGTGATTCTAGCGTTCTGTAACCTCTGTTGTGGATTTTGAGATTTTGGCAACATGCAATTCATGGCTTCAGAAAGAGAATATCAATAAGTTCATATTATAGACTCTGGTTTACATTCATTTATTTGGTTTGTTGCTGGTTGAACACAAATTGTTTGATAAATTTTGATTTATTGCTCGTTGAACACAAACTGTTTGATAAATGTTCTTGTAAGTGATTATTTGTTGATAAATCTATTTAGTGTTATTTTATATGAATTGGGTAAGGGTATGACTTCAAGATGGCATTTACCTCGTGAGTTTGTCGCAAAGTTACAATGTGTTAGTCATGTTTGGTAAATTTGAGAAACTTTTCATTCATGTTGATTTTCATGATTTTTCCTCAGGAAAGTTGCTGGTATAATGCTCAATCTATGAATTATCCTCTCCTATATTTATTTTTTAGGTGAATTCACATTAAATTTTTTTATTGTTTTAAGGTGAATTCGCCTCACTTATTCATCTTTAAGGTGAATTTTTCTAGCCACTAGGCGATTTTATAAAAAAAAAATTCACCCCGGCCACGGGCACCTCAATTATCCAATAAAAAAAATAAATATAGGAGATTTTATAATTTTAATTGGATTCTAGATTTTATCTTGAAATAATATATAAATCATTTCGTCGGATAATTTATCGGTGAAAAATATATATTTTGTCGGATAATAATATATATATATTCGTCGGATATTTTATCAAAATATATTTCGTCGGAGATCCTAAATTATCCAATAAAAAAACAAAAATGAAAAATTGGATGGTTCATGCCTCATGGTGTGTGAATCTGGTTTTAAAAATGATATATATATTATTGGATGCAAACATTAACATCAAATCTTCATTGGCTTGGTGGTAATGCAGCCTGGCAATGTCTCATGCATGCCTGGTTTGATTCCCTCTGGGAACAAAATTGAAATTTTTTCTCAATTTTCTGAATACACTACAGGACAAAAAAAAAATAACGGCTGACACGTGTCAAAATCTGCCGGGGTCCCGCCATTTCAAATGGCGGTAATGAAAGAAAAAAAAAAAAAAAGTGGCCAGTCAGGATGCGCCACGTGTACCGGCGGCTCAGTCCCGCCATTTCAGATGGCGGGAACGAGGAAAAAGACAAAAAAAAAAAAAAAAAAAAAAGTGGGTCATTTCTGTAAAAAAATTTCAAAGGGGTCATAGCTGGATTTTTTTTGCAAATAGGGTCAGAAAAAAAAAAATTCCCAAAATGACTATTACCTCATCATTTTTTCTGTAATTTGAAAATTACTACAATGCCCTTTAATTTAGATGAAAAATCCAGGATTATTTATCCAAATGGACTTGCAGCCGCAACAACACGATTACGCCGTGCCAATTTGCGATATCCAGTCCCTTTCATTCAAGTCCTGATCTCTGCCACTGCTTGTTTGTAAGTTCATTTCCAGACACTGGTCTCCCCACTAGTACAAAAATCACTTTTTAACTCAGGGATATTAAATAGGATGCTATCCACATGATTTAAAAGCTCAAACCGGCGATAAGGCTTTAACAAATAAATTTTTTAAATTGGTCCACCTGACTTAAAAAAGGTTTTTAATAAATTAAAAGCTGTTACTAAACTCTACGGTATCTTCCATCACATAACGCATTAACGCGAAGATCCCTTCTCTTCATTGTTGGTAAACCTTCACTGCCGTCGCAGCTACGCTGAGCCTTGCCGCGACCACCACCTACAACCTCCCTGCTTCAACCTTCTCTGGTTTTTCTATTCTCATCTCCACGCAATTTGTAGATGTCAGATCTAGGGTTTGCGATTCGAACGTAGAAGAATCGTTATCTCGCAGATCTACACAAATTTTTCAACATTAGTGAGTAAATTTTCTCTTCCTCTTCTTATTTGATTTCATGAATTTGATTAGGATTTCCTTCTAGTGATTCTAGCGTTCTGTAACCTCTGTTGTGGATTTTGAGATTTTGGCAACATGCAATTCATGGCTTCAGAAAGAGAATATCAATAAGTTCATATTATAGACTCTAGTTTACATTCATTTATTTGGTTTGTTGCTGGTTGAACACAAATTGTTTGATAAATTTTGATTTATTGCTCGTTGAACACAAACTGTTTGATAAATGTTCTTGTAAGTGATTATTTGTTGATAAATCTATTTAGTGTTATTTTATATGAATTGGGTAAGGGTATGACTTCAAGATGGCATTTACCTCGTGAGTTTGTCGCAAAGTTACAATGTGTTAGTCATGTTTGGTAAATTTGAGAAACTTTTCATTCATGTTGATTTTCATGATTTTTCCTCAGGAAAGTTGCTGGTATAATGCTCAATCTATGAATTATCCTCTCCTCTGTTGTCAAAGCGGAAATACGGCGCGGCGCGGCCACCCCAAAAATTGACGCGGCGCGGTATGCGGGCGCGACGCGGGCGCTATTACATGACGCGGACACTAATATATTTAATACTAAAATACTATAATGTTGAAAAAGAAATACTAAAACAACTTAAATATTACTCAATTCATGAAGTATTTCTATAATTTAAAAAATAAAAGCCACAAGCCTTAAGTTAAAATTTGTATTTAGATTATATATTTTATATATATATATATATATATATATATATATATTTAAATACTCATTAACTATTACAAATTATATACAATTAGTTTATATTACTATTCAATTATTGGTCTATTATTACTAAATAATGTTATTTTTATCTAATTATGTTACTATTTTGTTTTATGTAAAAAGAATCTACCATTGATTTTTTCTAGGATAAAAGATATAAGAAAAAATGTTCACCGTATTTATGTCCTTATTTTCCTTTTCTTGGTTAACCAGTTTTTAGATTGAAAAAAATAGGTTAGGAAATGAAAGTCACGTGTTTTAGTTTAAGGCCATTTTCTGTTTTAAGTCTATTGAGATTGGGCCAGCCCATATACTTTTATCACCAATATCTTAACCCGATTCATTTATGAAAGGTTTTCAAGGTTCGGTCAGATGTAATACAGTGCCGCCGCAAGCTTAAACAACCAGATCTGCAGAATCAGTCTTCTTTCCCAGATTTCTCCTCCTTCTTTCATCATTTTTCTTTCATTTCTTCTCATTCTTCTTTCATTTCGACCTCAGATCCAGCTGTTCTGACTTTTGATATTACGATTTTGACCCTGAAAAGTGGTTTTAAGTAAAAATCGGCCGCCTTGACCCGCTTTTGGTCCGCCCCGCTCCACCGGATAACGGCCGCGAAACCCGGTTTTGTTCCGCTTTTGCCTAACGCGCGACTCGGTCGCGTTCTGACGCGCTAGGCTGTTTTCAGCCGCTCCGCGCCGCGATTGCGCCGCGTTAGCCCGCTATTGACAACAGAGTCCCTCTCCCCTTCAATTTTTGAATCTTCCCCCGTCTGATGTGCTGGTTTGATTTCTGATTTTAGGGTTTTTATTTTGAGACCGGTTTTCTTCCCCTTTTTGCAGTAGCTTCAGCTCTCTACACTCACTTCATACTTCAACCAACAATATACTTTGTTACCTCAAACAGTGCCAATGTATTCACGTGGTCGCGATTTTTTGTTCTGTCACTTGTGTGGGACAATGCTCACAGTTCCCTCAACTGATTATGCACTGTGCCCCTTGTGCAAAACCAAGTGTAACATAAAAGGTACACCCTTTTTTTATTCCTGTTCAAAATAATCTATCATTGTGTTTGTTTTTTCTTTGATTTGATTATTACATGCTTCTATCTTATCACGATCATTGCTTAAATGGTTTACTAATTAGGGAATAGTGAGTCAAAATTTCGATTGGTACTTATACAACTTAAGTGAAAGTGTGAAAGGAAAATTTGGTGTGTAGGTGATCAAATAACTAATGGAAATGAAACAAAACACTGTTCTGATTTTGAAAAAGCAAGGTGCAAAAATCGTTTAGGCTACATAATATAGAGGAACAATGCCAACTACACACATATATGGAAATAACATTAGGTGACAGCTCTGATGGTGAAAGGGTGCAGACACATTTAATATGCTGGGACGCGAGTTTGTACCCGCAATTCCCCCCTTCTCAGCACTCAATGTGTGTGAGTTTGGCCGCTAGGCTCTCTAGAACAAAAAATAACACATTAGGTGACTTTTTAGTTTGCGAAGGGCTATTTGATTTGTCTTGATTTGATATATTGATGGAGGAGTCTTCATGATTCTATAAGGTACTTACTTTTTAACATAACGTGTGCCCCTGTTAAGTTGTAATAAATGTCTCATCTTGTTAATGCTTATGCTTTCACAAAGTATCTGTGTGATGTTTTTATGCGTATGATATACATCAAATCTAATTTTATGTATTTATCTATCTACTGCTAGATACTCCTTAGGTGTGGTGGTACACGTCTGTTAGACTGTTACTGTTACTGTCCTTGCATATTTAGATATAATTTGCTGTGAATAAGTTCATATTGTGCTCAAGTGAACTAATATATTGTGTGTTTAGGAGTCCCATTATGCGTCCTAACTGAATGTCCTTGTAATTTTCAGATATTAAAGGAAAGGAAATAAGTTACACAATTTCTGCTGAGGTATGCTATATTTTTTTTATTGATAAGCTTAACCATGTTATTTCCATCTCCTAACATATGATATGATTATATCACTATGTCATGTCGCTTAGGCTTATAGTTCTTATGGTTGAATGACTTGGTGTTTAGGTATAGGGTCTACTGATATGTGCATTGGGAAAACGATGCTTCAAAAACGCAGACAACATAATCATCAATATATTGATGAGTGATGAATGAAAATAGTCGTGAAAAATTTCTCCAAACTCCTTTCTTCTAATTTTGGCTTCCTTCTCTATTTTTTGGAGACTAGCCCTTCTTGAACAAAGTCACAATACCCCTCGTATCATATATCAGCTATGTTCAATGCCGGTGTATTTAGATGAAATTGATTATATCCACCTCCACTATGACCTAGGCACATATAATTTACAGATCTACGATAAACTGTATTTTTTGGTACATGCAACTAAATGATACCTTGATTTGCTTTGTCTTGGACTCTTGGTGGGATATATGGTGAAAAGATCTCTGTTTTAGAAGTATGAGTAAATAATTAAGCTTTTTGAAATATCAACCTAGGTTGAAGATTTGATATCAATATAGAAAAAATTGTGATGTGATTTTAAGCGCATACACATTCACATACTAATATGTTATTGATTATTGGCAAATTATCCTTGTCTACTCTCTGGTTGGCAGGATATCAGAAGAGAACTTGGAATTGATTTAATTGAAGAACAGAAGGTGCAATTGTCTAAGGTAATGCATCCTGCAATATATATATATATTTAATGGCATGATGTTTAAGCGGATGTTTACATGTTCTAATGTTATGTTTCTTTACAGGTCAACAAAACATGTGAAAAATGTGGTCATGGCGAAGCTGCCTTTTATACCAGACAGGTATTACTAGGCTTCACAATGAAGCTTTGCCAATTTAACTTGAAGCTTATTTGGTACTCAAAATTTATGTATCTATATCTTCCTAATTTTAGATGAGATCGGCGGATGAAGGGCAAACTACTTTCTACACATGCACCCGGTGTGGTCATCAGTTTCAGGAGAATTAAGTTTGAACCGTGTATGAACAGATTGTCTACACTCTTTACTTTCTTTTTTGTCCCCTTGGCTGAAATATGCTCCCATTTTCTACATTAATTTGGAGAGAGCTTTGTCTGTGCAAGTAGAAGTTTTGATCCTATGTAGCTTGTGCAATGCCTGAAAATTTATACTGAAATCAAACATAGAAAAGTTGTTATTTTGGTGTTAAATATTAAGTACCTTGTGGCAGTTGGCTCTTTGTTAGTGTGCTAATTTATCTACAACTCTGCGTGTTGATGACTTGATGTTACTAATACTACTTGGTACTTGGTCCCTTTTTTTGGTGAATAGTACTTGGTTCCTTTAATCATATGTTAGTGTTCTGCTGAATTTATTTTCTCTGATATCATTCTACTTTGACTGTCATAATTGCTTTTCTGTTTTTTGCGGTTCTTAGATTATTTTTGCAAATAGTACTTGATTCAAGATATGGTTGATTCAAGATTGTTGTCTGTCTTTATCTAAAAACAGTCTGTTCGTCCCGCACTTTAATTTAAAAGGTGCACTTAGTTTTTTTGAGGAATTAAAAGGTGCACTTAGTGAAATTTGGTTTAGAAAGGACTGACCCAAAATAGAGTCATAATTTTTTGTTTTTTTTTTTACTTGTTAATTTTATGTTGAAATGAGCAACTTATTCAATTAAGCTTTATCAATGAAGATTATTTGTCTCACGAAGAAGGGATTTTTAGTGCAGTTTAGTTGACTAAACTACATGCCTAATCGATGTAACAATTAAGCAATCAACTTTGACGTGATTAATTGATATAGGGGTCTTTAGCCGTGATCTCCACAAGCTACAATGTGTAACATCCACTTTGAGTATGTTTGATATCATGGTAGGTATGTGAGAATCATATAGATTCACCGTGATTTTGCAGGAGTTACAAAGTATAGCTTTTGAATAATCATAATGGACATGCATACCATGGTACCATAGATTTTTACCGTAGTTTTCTACCTTGATTTTAAGGAACATACATACCTGAGATACTATAGACTATATCCGTAGTTTTCTACCTTGATTTTAAGGAAGACGGATGAACAACCAAACATATGTGTACTAATCGATTAAGTACCATATTTTTGCTTAATTGACAAATTCTAAAGAATATTGAACCTTCAAACATAATCGTATGCATAGATTATATATAGTAAATACATATAAATACAATTCACATTGGTAGGCACAAAAGTTAGGATGTTTCACGTTTTTGTTTGCCAAATTTTACCGGTGACCCATCTATTGAATTTATTTGAAGGATAGACATTCGATTTACACTGCTATGTGAGCTTATTGGTCATTTAAGTTGGATTCAAATAACCAATAAGTCTCCCATTTGGTCTGAGGAGTTGAGTTTAAATTACACTTTTTTGAGTTGAAATTATATATGCATAAACGCTTATCATGATAAGGTGTTTATAATCTGCTTATCTAAACAGAGCTTTTAATGAGGAGTTAGTAAAGGTCCATGCAATAGACTTGTAAAATTCTTAAATAGATAGATTATTGGATTGGATCCCTTTGAATTAGTGTTTTTATATTCGCTGAGATGTTGGTGTTGATGTCCATCTTTCAGTCGCAACAAGCTTTTGTTAAGAGCTTCTAAACTTGAACAATATGAATCAGTATAAATGTAGTGGACTGTTAGACCAGAGATAAAAAAGAGATAAAAAGAGATGATGAAATAATTGATTTGTATTTATGGAATAGTACCAAAGAAAGATAACAACCAAAGCAAAGCTCCTCAGTGAGTGAGTCACTGCCTAACCAAAAGGTGATAAGAAAATGATTGCATGTCTAATAATTCCCCTTACACTCCTATTTATTGGGGAAATATCCTAACCAACTCTGTCAGCTAAGCAGTCACACATTTTGTACGTTCTCTTTCTTTTGCTTCCTTACATAAACTCTCCATTTTTTGGCCTTAGTGTCATTCTTGCCCACTAACACATTTCTCTCTTCTAAGTTGGGCTCAGCCCTCTGCCTATCATCACCTCCACCATCATAAACAGTCTTGTCCTCAAGGCTCAGATCAGGGAATTGACTTTTCAACAACAATTCCTCTTCCCAAGTCGCATCTCCATTATCCATCCCTTCCCATTGAACTAACCATTCTCTTTTATGTTGTCCCCCATCAAACTTATCTCCAAACTGGAAGGTAACTCCGTCAAAGGGGTATAATTGCCCAATGCCTTCTTTAATTGAGAAACATGAAAGGTAGGGTGAATTATGGACTCTGCATGAAGTTGTAACTTATAAGCAACCTGCCCTATCTTTTTGATCACTTGGTAAGGTCCAAAGAACCTTGGAGCCAGCTTCTGATGAATCCGTTGAACCATAGATTGTTGCCTATTATGAGTTTAAGGAAAATCCAGTCTCCTAATTCAAATTGCACTTCCTTGCGCTTCTTATCAGCCTGATACTTCATTTGCTCCTGACCTCATTGCAGATTGTACTTCAATTGTCGCAAAGCTTCATCCCTATCACGCAGCTCTTGAGCCACTGTTTCAACCCGTGTTTCCCCTTCCACGAAATGCATCAACACTGGTGGTTTTCTGCCATCAAATTCTGCAACATAATCCTCCACAGATCCAGTTTGTGTTAATTCTTTGAATTCCTCAAACGGATTCTCCAAACGACCACCACCAAAACGGGCCATCATCGCTTCTGACAAATTCTCCCAAGTGTGGTTCTCCGTCGAATCTCGCCATAAATTGAACCAGTGAATCGTAGGACCATCCATACTCAGCTTTGCCAGTTGAATTTGCACTTCCTCAGAGATGTTTTGGACCTCAAAGTAAGTCTCAACACGAGTTATCCAAGCTACAGGATCATCGCCGGTGAGCGACGGCAACTCCACCTTATTCGTAGAGAGTCGAAACTCGTCGAGGGAAGAATGAGCCGATACACCAATATTCTGGGAAGCTTCCTTTGACACAGCAGTTGACGCAACAGCACGCTTAATCTCAGCAATTAAGGCATCCTTCAACCCATCAAGGTTGGATTCTAAGCGATCTAAACGGTGTTCTACGTCAGTCATTCTATCAGTCATTTTTGGGGGCATGAAAAGGGTAGGTCGGGCCAATTGTTAGAGAAGAGATAAAAAAAAAGATAAAAAGAGATGATGAAATGATTGATTTGTATTTATGGAATAGTACCAAAGAAAGATAACAACCAGAGCAAAGCTCCTCAGTGAGTGAGTCGCTGCCTAACCAAAAGGTGATAAGAAAATGATTGCATGTCTAATAATTCCCCTTACAATCCTATTTATTGGGAAAATATCCTAACCAACTCGGCCAGTTAAGCAGTCACACATTTTGTACGTTCTCTTTCTTTTGCTTACTTACATAAACTCTCCATTTTTTGGCCTTAGTATCATTCTTGCCCACTAACACATTTCCCTCTTCTAAGTTGGGCTCAGCCCTCTGCCTATCATGGACCAAGTTTTTGAAGGTGAGAAAAACATAAGAAGGGGGGTTGAATTGTGTTAGCTTTTTCTCCTAAGCTGAAAACACTGATCAGAAGCAGATAGAGTTCTACTTCTGAAGTGATGTTTAGAACTAGATGCAGCGGATAAAACAGATATATATATATATATATATATATATATATATATAGAGAGAGAGAGAGAGAGAAGAAAATCACAGAGCAATTTATACAGGTTCCTTCCACAAACCAAAAGTCAGTCATGTCCCCCTTGCAATTCCAAGGAGAGTTCACTATGTAATATCTGATTACAATTGCTCACTGCTAAAACTAGCAAGAGACTTCAAATTGCTCAAGCACAACTGCAAGATACTTCATATGCTCCTGAACACAATCAAAAGACTTCTAATGCTCAAGCACAACTGCGAGAGACTTCTTAATTCAAACAGAATTACAAGAAAAATATTTGAGGTTGAACACTTGATATACAATCAGTGGTGTTCACAATACAAATCAGATACAGACTCTTAAGACTCTAGAATTTCTAAGATATGAAAGTTGATAAGAAATTCTAAGTGAACTTTTGAATGCATAACAATTTCAACAGAGTTTTGGCACTTTCTAAATTGTTGTTGAGTCCCTGCCAATCTCTAAGTCTTCACTTCTTTATATAGAGATGTGAAAGAGACGTTGTGAATTGCTAGCTCATTCAAAATAAAGTCGTTTGAAGCTTTGATCAATCACCAATGATTTTTTGCCTGATATGGTCATTGTCCTATGAAGAATCAATTTCAAATGCATTCCCATTGTGAATGAACATCGTTGCAGGCTGAACTGTTTTTCTTGTCTTGTAGCAAAGACAAAAACAGAGTAGTGGAGGTAGTGGTTGTACTCTTCGTACAATTGTACTTTGTCAACGCTCTTTGAAGAACAAGCATCCAATGCCTTCAAATCATTTCAAACTAGCCGTTGCTTCACTTTTCCAGTCTTCTGCAATGCTTTAGACGAGATTAAATCCATTGAACAACCTTTGAAGTTTTATGTTGCATCTCCTGATGAACTGCAGCTTCTGGTGATTTTCAGCTTCTGATGAAGTTCAGCTTCTGATGACGTCACCACTTCAAGAGCACCTTGTCTTCAGGAGCACTTTGTCTTCAGGAGCAGTTTTCTTCAGACGCTTTAAGCTTCCTTTTTGTTGATTCATTTGCTCTCTATTGTTCTTCCAATATCTTTTTAAGATGTCAAATTTTGTCTATGGTTCTGTACACTTGAACAAATATTAGCATATCCAATTGACAATTTTTAATATCTTGTTATCATTAAAACTCTCAAAGGTAAAACACATTTTATTCCAACAGTTTTTTTTTTATAAAAAAAGTCTTCGTTAACGGCTTGAAACTTGAACAATATGAATTTAGAATTAGACAAGTCTTTATTTGTTTTCAGCTTTTCAATAGCATGCTTTTTCGGATTTTAAACTTCTTGGCATATACATATCTTATCGTCCATCTTGCGTCAACACGGCCATTAGCAATGAGTTTAATGATCTAGAACAGCAAAGGATTTCTGTCCAAGGGCAAAGGAAGAATTGACTGAGAAATGAGCAAGAAAAGCTGAGAACACGGTAAACGCATTGCAACACTTGAATATAAGATTGTAGAACTTCCACTTAATGATCTTGAAGTGGTGACGTCATCAGAAGCTGAACTTCATCAGAAGCTGAAAATCACCAGAAGCTGCAGTTCATCAGGAGATGCAACATAAAACTTCAAAGGTTGTTCAATGGATTTAATCTCGTCTAAAGCATTGCAGAAGATTGGAAAAGTGAAGCAACGGCTAGTTTGAAATGATTTGAAGGCGCTGGATGCTTGTTCTTCAAAGAGCGTTGACAAAGTACAATTGTACGAAGAGTACAACCACTACCTCCACTACTCTGTTTTTGTCTTTGCTACAAGACAAGAAAAACAGTTCAGCCTGCAACGATGTTCATTCACAATGGGAATGCATTTGAAATTGATTCTTCATAGGACAATGACCATATCAGGCAAAAAATCATTGGTGATTGATCAAAGCTTCAAACGACTTTATTTTGAATGAGCTAGCAATTCACAACGTCTCTTTCACATCTCTATATAAAGAAGTGAAGACTTAGAGATTGGCAGGGACTCAACAACAATTTAGAAAGTGCCAAAACTCTGTTGAAATTGTTATGCATTCAAAAGTTCACTTAGAATTTCTTATCAACTTTCATATCTTAGAAATTCTAGAGTCTTAAGAGTCTGTATCTGATTTGTATTGTGAACACCACTGATTGTATATCAAGTGTTCAACCTCAAATATTTTTCTTGTAATTCTGTTTGAATTAAGAAGTCTCTCGCAGTTGTGCTTGAGCATTAGAAGTCTTTTGATTGTGTTCAGGAGCATATGAAGTATCTTGCAGTTGTGCTTGAGCAATTTGAAGTCTCTTGCTAGTTTTAGCAGTGAGCAATTGTAATCAGATATTACATAGTGAACTCTCCTTGGAATTGCAAGGGGGACAGGACTGACTTTCGGTTTGTGGAAGGAACCTGTATAAATTGCTCTGTGATTTTCTTCCCTCTCTCTCTCTCTCTCTCTCTCTCTCTCTCTCTCTCTCTCTCTCTATATATATATATATATATATATATCTGTTTTATCCGCTGCATCTAGTTCTAAACATCACTTCAGAAGTAGAACTCTATCTGCTTCTGATCAGTGTTTTCAGCTTAGGAGAAAAAGCTAACACAATTCAACCCCCCTTCTTATGTTTTTCTCACCTTCAAAAACTTGGTCCATGATAGGCAGAGGGCTGAGCCCAACTTAGAAGAGGGAAATGTGTTAGTGGGCAAGAATGATACTAAGGCCAAAAAATGGAGAGTTTATGTAAGTAAGCAAAAGAAAGAGAACGTACAAAATGTGTGACTGCTTAACTGGCCGAGTTGGTTAGGATATTTTCCCAATAAATAGGATTGTAAGGGGAATTATTAGACATGCAATCATTTTCTTATCACCTTTTGGTTAGGCAGCGACTCACTCACTGAGGAGCTTTGCTCTGGTTGTTATCTTTCTTTGGTACTATTCCATAAATACAAATCAATCATTTCATCATCTCTTTTTATCTTTTTTTTATCTCTTCTCTAACAATTGGCCCGACCTACCCTTTTCATGCCCCCAAAAATGACTGATAGAATGACTGACGTAGAACACCGTTTAGATCGCTTAGAATCCAACCTTGATGGGTTGAAGGATGCCTTAATTGCTGAGATTAAGCGTGCTGTTGCGTCAACTGCTGTGTCAAAGGAAGCTTCCCAGAATATTGGTGTATCGGCTCATTCTTCCCTCGACGAGTTTCGACTCTCTACGAAGAAGGTGGAGTTGCCGTCGCTCACCGGCGATGATCCTGTAGCTTGGATAACTCGTGTTGAGACTTACTTTGAGGTCCAAAACATCTCTGAGGAAGTGCAAATTCAACTGGCAAAGCTGAGTATGGATGGTCCTACGATTCACTGGTTCAATTTATGGCGAGATTCGACGGAGAACCACACTTGGGAGAATTTGTCAGAAGCGATGATGGCCCGTTTTGGTGGTGGTCGTTTGGAGAATCCGTTTGAGGAATTCAAAGAATTAACACAAACTGGATCTGTGGAGGATTATGTTGCAGAATTTGATGGCAGAAAACCACCAGTGTTGATGCATTTCGTGGAAGGGGAAACACGGGTTGAAACAGTGGCTCAAGAGCTGCGTGATAGGGATGAAGCTTTGCGACAATTGAAGTACAATCTGCAATGAGGTCAGGAGCAAATGAAGTATCAGGCTGATAAGAAGCGCAAGGAAGTGCAATTTGAATTAGGAGACTGGATTTTCCTTAAACTCATAATAGGCAACAATCTATGGTTCAACGGATTCATCAGAAGCTGGCTCCAAGGTTCTTTGGACCTTACCAAGTGATCAAAAAGATAGGGCAGGTTGCTTATAAGTTACAACTTCATGCAGAGTCCATAATTCACCCTACCTTTCATGTTTCTCAATTAAAGAAGGCATTGGGCAATTATACCCCTTTGACGGAGTTACCTTCCAGTTTGGAGATAAGTTTGATGGGGGACAACATAAAAGAGAATGGTTAGTTCAATGGGAAGGGATGGATAATGGAGATGCGACTTGGGAAGAGGAATTGTTGTTGAAAAGTCAATTCCCTGATCTGAGCCTTGAGGACAAGACTGTTTATGATGGTGGAGGTGATGATAGGCAGAGGGCTGAGCCCAACTTAGAAGAGAGAAATGTGTTAGTGGGCAAGAATGACACTAAGGCCAAAAAATGGAGAGTTTATGTAAGGAAGCAAAAGAAAGAGAACGTACAAAATGTGTGACTGCTTAGCTGACAGAGTTGGTTAGGATATTTCCCCAATAAATAGGAGTGTAAGGGGAATTATTAGACATGCAATCATTTTCTTATCACCTTTTGGTTAGGCAGTGACTCACTCACTGAGGAGCTTTGCTTTGGTTGTTATCTTTCTTTGGTACTATTCCATAAATACAAATCAATTATTTCATCATCTCTTTTTATCTCTTTTTTATCTCTGGTCTAACAGTCCACTACATTTATACTGATTCATATTGTTCAAGTTTAGAAGCTCTTAACAAAAGCTTGTTGCGACTGAAAGATGGACATCAACACCAACATCTCAGCGAATATAAAAACACTAATTCAAAGGGATCCAATCCAATAATCTATCTATTTAAGAATTTTACAAGTCTATTGCATGGACCTTTACTAACTCCTCATTAAAAGCTCTGTTTAGATAAGCAGATTATAAACACCTTATCATGATAAGCGTTTATGCATATATAATTTCAACTCAAAAAAGTGTAATTTAAACTCAACTCCTCAGACCAAATGGGAGACTTATTGGTTATTTGAATCCAACTTAAATGACCAATAAGCTCACATAGCAGTGTAAATCGAATGTCTATCCTTCAAATAAATTCAATAGATGGGTCACCGGTAAAATTTGGCAAACAAAAACGTGAAACATCCTAACTTTTGTGCCTACCAATGTGAATTGTATTTATATGTATTTACTATATATAATCTATGCATACGATTATGTTTGAAGGTTCAATATTCTTTAGAATTTGTCAATTAAGCAAAAATATGGTACTTAATCGATTAGTACACATATGTTTGGTTGTTCATCCGTCTTCCTTAAAATCAAGGTAGAAAACTACGGATATAGTCTATAGTATCTCAGGTATGTATGTTCCTTAAAATCAAGGTAGAAAACTACGGTAAAAATCTATGGTACCATGGTATGCATGTCCATTATGATTATTCAAAAGCTATACTTTGTAACTCCTGCAAAATCACGGTGAATCTATATGATTCTCACATACCTACCATGATATCAAACATACTCAAAGTGGATGTTACACATTGTAGCTTGTGGAGATCACGGCTAAAGACCCCTATATCAATTAATCACGTCAAAGTTGATTGCTTAATTGTTACATCGATTAGGCATGTAGTTTAGTCAACTAAACTGCACTAAAAATCCCTTCTTCGTGAGACAAATAATCTTCATTGATAAAGCTTAATTGAATAAGTTGCTCATTTCAACATAAAATTAACAAGTAAAAAAAAAAACAAAAAATTATGACTCTATTTTGGGTCAGTCCTTTCTAAACCAAATTTCACTAAGTGCACCTTTTAATTCCTCAAAAAAACTAAGTGCACCTTTTAAATTAAAGTGCGGGACGAACAGACTGTTTTTAGATAAAGACAGACAACAATCTTGAATCAACCATATCTTGAATCAAGTACTATTTGCAAAAATAATCTAAGAACCGCAAAAAACAGAAAAGCAATTATGACAGTCAAAGTAGAATGATATCAGAGAAAATAAATTCAGCAGAACACTAACATATGATTAAAGGAACCAAGTACTATTCACCAAAAAAAGGGACCAAGTACCAAGTAGTATTAGTAACATCAAGTCATCAACACGCAGAGTTGTAGATAAATTAGCACACTAACAAAGAGCCAACTGCCACAAGGTACTTAATATTTAACACCAAAATAACAACTTTTCTATGTTTGATTTCAGTATAAATTTTCAGGCATTGCACAAGCTACATAGGATCAAAACTTCTACTTGCACAGACAAAGCTCTCTCCAAATTAATGTAGAAAATGGGAGCATATTTCAGCCAAGGGGACAAAAAAGAAAGTAAAGAGTGTAGACAATCTGTTCATACACGGTTCAAACTTAATTCTCCTGAAACTGATGACCACACCGGGTGCATGTGTAGAAAGTAGTTTGCCCTTCATCCGCCGATCTCATCTAAAATTAGGAAGATATAGATACATAAATTTTGAGTACCAAATAAGCTTCAAGTTAAATTGGCAAAGCTTCATTGTGAAGCCTAGTAATACCTGTCTGGTATAAAAGGCAGCTTCGCCATGACCACATTTTTCACATGTTTTGTTGACCTGTAAAGAAACATAACATTAGAACATGTAAACATCCGCTTAAACATCATGCCATTAAATATATATATATATTGCAGGATGCATTACCTTAGACAATTGCACCTTCTGTTCTTCAATTAAATCAATTCCAAGTTCTCTTCTGATATCCTGCCAACCAGAGAGTAGACAAGGATAATTTGCCAATAATCAATAACATATTAGTATGTGAATGTGTATGCGCTTAAAATCACATCACAATTTTTTCTATATTGATATCAAATCTTCAACCTAGGTTGATATTTCAAAAAGCTTAATTATTTACTCATACTTCTAAAACAGAGATCTTTTCACCATATATCCCACCAAGAGTCCAAGACAAAGCAAATCAAGGTATCATTTAGTTGCATGTACCAAAAAATACAGTTTATCGTAGATCTGTAAATTATATGTGCCTAGGTCATAGTGGAGGTGGATATAATCAATTTCATCTAAATACACCGGCATTGAACATAGCTGATATATGATACGAGGGGTATTGTGACTTTGTTCAAGAAGGGCTAGTCTCCAAAAAATAGAGAAGGAAGCCAAAATTAGAAGAAAGGAGTTTGGAGAAATTTTTCACGACTATTTTCATTCATCACTCATCAATATATTGATGATTATGTTGTCTGCGTTTTTGAAGCATCGTTTTCCCAATGCACATATCAGTAGACCCTATACCTAAACACCAAGTCATTCAACCATAAGAACTATAAGCCTAAGCGACATGACATAGTGATATAATCATATCATATGTTAGGAGATGGAAATAACATGGTTAAGCTTATCAATAAAAAAAATATAGCATACCTCAGCAGAAATTGTGTAACTTATTTCCTTTCCTTTAATATCTGAAAATTACAAGGACATTCAGTTAGGACGCATAATGGGACTCCTAAACACACAATATATTAGTTCACTTGAGCACAATATGAACTTATTCACAGCAAATTATATCTAAATATGCAAGGACAGTAACAGTAACAGTCTAACAGACGTGTACCACCACACCTAAGGAGTATCTAGCAGTAGATAGATAAATACATAAAATTAGATTTGATGTATATCATACGCATAAAAACATCACACAGATACTTTGTGAAAGCATAAGCATTAACAAGATGAGACATTTATTACAACTTAACAGGGGCACACGTTATGTTAAAAAGTAAGTACCTTATAGAATCATGAAGACTCCTCCATCAATATATCAAATCAAGACAAATCAAATAGCCCTTCGCAAACTAAAAAGTCACCTAATGTGTTATTTTTTGTTCTAGAGAGCCTAGCGGCCAAACTCACACACATTGAGTGCTGAGAAGGGGGGAATTGCGGGTACAAACTCGCGTCCCAGCATATTAAATGTGTCTGCACCCTTTCACCATCAGAGCTGTCACCTAATGTTATTTCCATATATGTGTGTAGTTGGCATTGTTCCTCTATATTATGTAGCCTAAACGATTTTTGCACCTTGCTTTTTCAAAATCAGAACAGTGTTTTGTTTCATTTCCATTAGTTATTTGATCACCTACACACCAAATTTTCCTTTCACACTTTCACTTAAGTTGTATAAGTACCAATCGAAATTTTGACTCACTATTCCCTAATTAGTAAACCATTTAAGCAATGATCGTGATAAGATAGAAGCATGTAATAATCAAATCAAAGAAAAAACAAACACAATGATAGATTATTTTGAACAGGAATAAAAAAAGGGTGTACCTTTTATGTTACACTTGGTTTTGCACAAGGGGCACAGTGCATAATCAGTTGAGGGAACTGTGAGCATTGTCCCACACAAGTGACAGAACAAAAAATCGCGACCACGTGAATACATTGGCACTGTTTGAGGTAACAAAGTATATTGTTGGTTGAAGTATGAAGTGAGTGTAGAGAGCTGAAGCTACTGCAAAAAGGGGAAGAAAACCGGTCTCAAAATAAAAACCCTAAAATCAGAAATCAAACCAGCACATCAGACGGGGGAAGATTCAAAAATTGAAGGGGAGAGGGACTCTGTTGTCAATAGCGGGCTAACGCGGCGCAATCGCGGCGCGGAGCGGCTGAAAACAGCCTAGCGCGTCAGAACGCGACCGAGTCGCGCGTTAGGCAAAAGCGGAACAAAACCGGGTTTCGCGGCCGTTATCCGGTGGAGCGGGGCGGACCAAAAGCGGGTCAAGGCGGCCGATTTTTACTTAAAACCACTTTTCAGGGTCAAAATCGTAATATCAAAAGTCAGAACAGCTGGATCTGAGGTCGAAATGAAAGAAGAATGAGAAGAAATGAAAGAAAAATGATGAAAGAAGGAGGAGAAATCTGGGAAAGAAGACTGATTCTGCAGATCTGGTTGTTTAAGCTTGCGGCGGCACTGTATTACATCTGACCGAACCTTGAAAACCTTTCATAAATGAATCGGGTTAAGATATCTCTCTTAATATAAGAAGGGAAGATGTTGTGGAAAACTTATTTTTGCCCATCAATGATTGGCTGCCACATATCACTTTTAAGGGTAAATTTTGTCTTAAAATTACTTTTTCTAACTAAATGACCTCACTTAACTACTATGATGTCATTTAACTATAAAAAGCTTATAGTTTGATTTATTTTGCTCTTCAAAAAGTCAGTTCCATTACATGCCAACTATAAGCCAGATTTTGATTGACACGGAATCCAATCAATGGAGCCAAATTCTCAATTTCAAAATTCAAACAGACTTTATATTTATCCTTCAATACTCATATTCTCTCATCTTTCTTTCATTTTCCTTTCCTCTTTTTTCTGACTTATTCTTATCTACATTTTTTCTTCTTTTCATTTCTTTAGCTTCATTTTCTTCTCTCATTGCAGGAAATTCTTTTTAAAACGAAGAACACAGACAGGTAAAATAATTTCTTTTCATCTTTACAAAACCATGAAAATGATCATTAAACTCATTATTTCTTTAATTTTTTATCTTCATTTTATTGTTGAGCTTCATATGACATTTAACAAACTATAGAATCTTCAACATCACATATGAGGCAAAACAAGAAAATGTATAAAGATGAGAAGTAAAAGAAAGAATACATATCCAAAAACAGTCCTAACACAATTTTACAATTATATCAACAACAAAAAAGCAAATATACAAAATATATTCATTAGAAAATTGTTTGTCTTGCAAACTTGTCAGCTGATCTAATGTTTATCCTTTCATTGGCAGGAAGATTCCAGATCACATACGAGCAATAAGGGAAGGAAAAAAAAAAAAAACAAAAAAAAAAAAAGAGCCCATAAATAAGAGATAGAGGGATGAGCAATTGAGAACATGGTTTAGTATCAGTTTGGTTTTATTTTTTTATGCATAACAATTTCGGCTTTGTAAATAAAATAAAAAAACTATTTTTTTAGTTAAACCACAACAAGTAAAGTAATAGCATAAAGTGAATCTTTTTAGAAAGAAATGAATATTATTTGAGTCATATTACAAGAAAATGTAAGTGAAATTTTTGTTAAATCATAACAAGTAATAACAGAGAGTGAAAAAAAAAATTCTTTTGATTTACAAATAAAATTTTTATTCTTCTGTAAAAAAAAATCCTAAATTCTGAAGAAAAAAAAAAAAGCTGTTCTATCAAAGATTCATTGAAAAAAGATTTTTGAAAACAGACTTTTTTATCAGTAGCATCAGAACTAAAAAAGATTCATCTACAAAAGAAATTTTTACATCTCTAGAAATAAAACAAAATCACATCCAATTTCATATTTGTATTGTTGTTGTTGCATGTAATGGAAACAAAATATGTAAAGAACTTGACCTTGATGAAGACAACCGCCCAGGTTTAAGTGTTTGTGTAAAAATTCTGACCCAGATCTGGAAAACACGTAAGCTCTTTCCCGGCGCGGTGGTTGCAAGCTCCGGCGTGGTGGTCACCGGCGAAGGTTGTCCGTTCCTGATTTTTTTTAAATGGGTTTTTTAGAGAAGATGGAGGGGACTCTTTTTATGGTGATGGATTTTCAAAAGCTTGTGCGTGGATGTCAAGATCTGGCCGAAAAGATGGTCGTAGGGAAATTTAAAATCATCTTTGAGTTGAAATAAATTTGATAGAGTATAATTACAGATGAAAAGGAGAGGATGCAGATGGTGGAGCAATGTAACGACCGACGGAGACACACTGAAGGAGGGAGGAGGAGACGGCGGCTAGGGTTTGTTTGAGAATGAGATAGTTTTCTAGATTTCTTTGGTGAAGAGAGAGAAAATTAACTTTGAAATAAATATGGTGTGTGTGGAATAAAGTTAAATGACAAAAAATAAAATAAAAAGAAAATTATAAAAATATACTCTAGGTTTGTACGAAATAGAAAGGGGTAAAGGGGTATAGACTTTTTTTATTGCAAAATTAGTGTAACATAATAAAAATAAATATAAATAATTTCTTTAAAAAAATAATAATAATTATTATTATTATTATTATTTCTTTATCAAATAATAAAAAAATAGTAGTAGTTTATTTAACCTCTAAAAATATAATTTAATAAATGTTATTTTACATACACGCGCGCATATAACGACGTGTTTTTTTACAAGATCTAAAGACGTGTTGTTACATTAATTAATTAATATTAAAATTTAATTTTTTTATATTCATAAAGACATAAGGTAAATAAATTTCATTGTTACATAAAAATAACGGTAAAACATCGATCGTTTGATACGTACAACATATCAAAGAGAGTAGTATTAGAAAAAAGAGTGATGTGTATAGATTTAAAGTGAGGCAGTAACAGACGAGGTATAAATAGTTTAAGAAACAAGTTTTAAAAAAGAGTGACAAAATATATTATACAAGGGTCAACTCATCATCGCTTCAGAATTTTAAAATAATTGTTGTAAATGAGACAAGTTGTCACTGCGCAAAATTTTTAAAAAATTATTATAAACAAGACATGCCGATATAAATTTTAAAATAAGTATTGAACATATTTTGGTAGTGGTCGGGGTTTGAACCCCGGACCTTGCATATATTATGCATTATCCAAACCAATTGAGTTAAGCTCACGAGGACATAAGTATTGAACATATGATTTGTCATCACTGATATGTATTATAAAATAATTATTATACACGAGACAAGAGATACATTGATATATATTATTAAACCATAATGTAAGTGAAAAACTAACTTAAAAAAATAATAGAATTATACACGGCATTTGTTATCATTGAGTACAAAGGCTTAAATATGCAAACTGTCCCTGTAATTTGGGCTCATTTTGATTTTCTTCACTGTAAAAAAAAAATTAATTACATCCCGGTAAAAAAAAATTTGTTTTAAAAATAATTTTAATTTTTTAATTATGTGGACCGCCACGTGGCCCAAAACGTTGCCACATCACCAGCGAAGTGGGGCCAGGGACATTTTTAAAACAAAATTTTTTTTGCAGGGATGTAATTAAATTTTTTTTTTTTTACAGGGACGAAAATCAAAATGAATCCAAATTACAGGGACGGTTTGCATATTTAAACCGAATACAAATTCAAAATAATTATAACACAAAGAGACAAGTTGTAGCCGATATGAATTTTAAGATAATTATTAACCATGTGACATGTCATCACTGATATATATATATATATATATATATATTATAAAAATATTTATTATACATGAAACAAGTTGTTATTGTTAACTTAAAAAAACTTTAATAATTATTATTATGACGAAATTGTCACTGATATATAATCTACTAACATCTACTTCTTCTAACAATATCTAAAAAACAAAGTCCAACAAAATAAATAAATTAGTCTACAGTTATCAAGGGAAATTAGTTATACATGATCATTATCTGTAATTAGTTTTTAAAAAAAAAATTAGAACATAATAAACAAGTTGTCGCTCATATAAATTTCAAAATAATTATTAACCATGTGACATGTCATCACTTATATATATTATAAAATATTTTTTTGAGGGATTATATTGTAAAATATTTATTATACACGAAACAAGTTGTCATTGTCAACTTTGAAAATTATTATTATACATGGGCGAAGTCGTCACTAATATCTACTTTTTTTTACGGGGAACCGATACAAATTTACTAACATCTACTTCTATTAACAAAATATATATATATATATAATCGAATTCATTTATCTTCTTAATTTCATGTGTTAACTTTAAAAGATTTATTATACACGAAACAAGTTGTCACTGTTAACTTTAAAAATTATTATTATACACGGGCGAAGTCGTTACTAATACAAATCTACTAACATCTACTTCTACTAATAATTATTTTTATATACGGGCGAAGTCATCACTGATACAAATCTACTAACATCTACTTATACTAACAACAATAACAATATATAAAAATCAAAGTCCACCAAAATTTCATAATAATCCTTATTAAAACTCATTATCTTCTTAATTTCATGTGCATAATTGTCATTTTTCAAAGTTTAATTTATTTTTAAAAAAAAAACTAATTACGGACAACGATCATCACAAGTGTAACTAATTTCCACTAAGAACTATGTAATTAATTTATTTATTTTGATGGACTTCAATTTTTATATATATTGTTAGTAGAATTAGATGCATACTCCATTTTTTAATCATAATATAAGTGAAAAAATGACTTAAAAATTTAAAAAATCAGCATTATACGTGATACATTTTTTTATCCCTTATACGTGATACATGTTATCATTAGGTACAAATTTAAAATAATTATAACAAAAGAGACAAGTTTTCGTTAATATAAATTTTAAGATAATTATTAACCATGTGACATGTGATCACTGATATATTATAAAATATTTATTATACATGAAACAAGTTGTCAATGTTAACCTTAAAAATTATTATTATACACGGGCGAAGTCGTCACTAATACAAATCAACCAACATCTACTACTAATAATTGCTTTTATAGACGGGCGAAGTCATCACTAATACAAATCTACTAATATCTACTTCTACTAACAATAATAAAAATAAATAAAAATCAAAGTCCACCAAAATTTCATAATCGTCCTTATTAAAACTCATTATCTTCTTAATTTCATGTGTTAACTTTAAAAGATTTATTATACACGAAACAAGTTGTCACTATTAAACTATTATCATACAAGGGCGAAGTCGTCACTGATACAAATCTACTAACATCTAATTCTGCTAACAATATATAAAAATCAAAGTCTAGCAAATTTTCATAATCATCCTTATTAAAACTAATGAATAATAATTCGACATTTTAATTGAGGACTTTTCTAAAAAAAATTCATAATCATCTAATTCTGTATCAATACATTAACATTGCATCTCAATTTTCTTTTCTATATTTTTAATTGATTTTAAGTGTCTTCTACTGATTCAAAAAAGTTTAAATTACCTAATCAATGCAATTTTGCTTTATTCTACCGTCAAACATATAATACATAAATAATTTGACATTTACTTTACATTTACATAAAATTCAATTATATCAAAATTCTTATTAAAATTTAATGATCTTTTACAAATAACAAACATTTATTGTACCCGTGCGTCAGCACGGGTTTGTTACTAGTTGGTGATAAAAGTATATGGGCTGGCCCAATCTCAATAGACTTAAAACAGAAAATGGCCTTAAACTAAAACACGTGACTTTCATTTCCTAACCTATTTTTTTCAATCTAAAAACTGGTTAACCAAGAAAAGGAAAATAAGGACATAAATACGGTGAACATTTTTTCTTATATCTTTTATCCTAGAAAAAATCAATGGTAGATTCTTTTTACATAAAACAAAATAGTAACATAATTAGATAAAAAATAACATTATTTAGTAATAATAGACCAATAATTAAATAGTAATATAAACTAATTGTATATAATTTGTAATAGTTAATGAGTATTTAAATATATATATATATATATATATATATATATATATATATATAATATATAATCTAAATACAAATTATAACTTAAGGCTTGTGGCTTTTATTTTTTAAATTATAGAAATACTTCATGAATTGAGTTTTTTTTTTGATAAAGGCCAAGAGAAAGATTTGGTATCCGGGCGAGTCTGAAGCATCCCAACTAGGTTGGCATCCAACATAAACCCCCATCCTCTACCGCCTTTCCAATACGTAATATTATTAAAAAAAAGAGAAAATTATGTACAATAGAGGGGGGACTAGGCCAAGACCCTCCGAAATAAAAATAAACGGAAAAAAGAGAAGGCTAGACAAGGCTACAAAAATCTAAAGTTGAGAAGCCCATGTCCGTCTCTTGCAAAATCAGCTGACAGAGGAGCAGGCATAATAGGAAATAAACCAAAATCTCAGTAAGAGCTACTCGGAAATCATTGTTACCGATCCCCCGAATGTTCCAATAGATGAAATTCATTGAGAAGTTGGGAGAGGACCCTGTGATCGGGTTTGATAACTAGCCTTAACTTGTTGCTTTAACTTCTTCTTCTGAGACTTAGAAAGGACCGGGGAAAAAGGCACATCTTCATTAACTGCCGCCTTGTCCAACCATGTCTTCATAAAATCCAAATCTTTCTGTAAAGTAGGATCTAATGTGGCATTAGGATCGGCCCTTATAAAACTGACATCCACATCAGCAACTGGTGTTAATATAGGTCCATGACTCCATCTAGCCACATTATCAGCTACGTTATTTAGTGGCATGCTAGAAGGATTTACCTTGGCAGCTGTAGGAGTTGGAATATTCATTGTAGTGTCAACATTGCCTGCTATAGTTTCTCCAATCTCTAACGGTTCATCCTCCAAATTGTGGTGCACACCTTCTGCATCAACAATGTCAGATTGCTGCATAATATCTTCATCTATCGTGATCAATTGTTGTATCTCCGCCTCTGTTGTTTCTTGTTGATGTGCCAAGTTGTTTTGTGCTTCCATAACAGGGACTGTTATGTCAACAATTTTATGTGGTGCTTCAAAAGCTAGAGAGGACCCTATACCTGACGGATTGTCCTTTATAGGGACCCAATTGTGCTTCTTTATTGGAACTGACTTTTTCCCCTGAACAATTGTTTCTTTGTGTGCATTCTTCTCCACCCTAGGGTACAACCATCGACACGCCAAAACATCGTGACCTATGGTTTGACAATGAGTACAAAAGTACGGCAACCACTCATAGGCCACCTCCACAATAAATGCATAACCCTCTCGCTCCACCGTGATTTCATGAAAGAGCTTTTTGGAAAAGTCTATGTCAACAAGTATGCGAGCATAGTGACCATAAATGTGATTGGAAGTCGCATTATCAATTAGTAAAGGAGTGCCCACCGCACTCGCAATTCCCCGAAGCGTCCTATCCATCCAATACTCTTGTGGCAGCTCCAAAAGTCTAATCCACACTTGCGCATGAGTGTTTCGTTGTTTATGCATGTTGAAGTCTTTTGTCCATTCAAACAGTCTGAGAACGCCTGGCTTCAGATTGACAGTTCCTAGCGCCCATACCATACGCATATCACCCTCTGAGGAAAAAAAGAATTCATAGTATCCCCTCCCTAAAGGCGTCATGGACCATTCTCCCGTCGTATTCCATCGTTTTTGTAGCTTCAAATGAATTTCCTTCATAGTGTAGGGTTTGTCTCCTTTATTCAGTACCAACCTACCACGGAGGTTACGCTTGCAAACAGCCATACCCTTTTCATACACTTCTTGTGAGATATGGATGCTAACAGATTCACCGCGAATTAGGGGTTGCGGTAAATTATCATTAGTGGATGTCGTCGCAGCTGAAGATGATGTTAAAGCTTGCGCAAATGAAATTTTTTGCACCGGTTTAGGTGGATGAGGGGCCATTTCTGCAACCGTAGGACTCACCGTAATTTTTTGCACCGGTGCGGCCAGCTCAGCCTGCCAATCAAAGGCCATGCCCAGGCTGCTGTTCAAATTGAAGTCACCAATTAATCAGGGGGAGTGGCTATGTTAGTGACTAGCACTCCTGTTGTTGAAGAACACGCGTGAGGTCCACTAGAAGAACAATTCCAATAACACGTGAAGGCTTGAAATTGTAGAACCCAATTCCAAAAGCAAGCACCACGTTGAGTTCCACAAGGGGATAAGCCAATTGAAAATCACAAGTGCAGGATTAATTAATGGAATTTAGATGAAGAATGTTTGAAAGTATCAAAGCGGCGCTCATCCTAGGTGGAGAACCCTAGCAGAGCGTCTCCCTTTTTCTTTGATATATGTTGTCCATGAATTGAGTAATATTTAAGTTGTTTTAGTATTTCTTTTTCAACATTATAGTATTTTAGTATTAAATATATTAGTGTCCGCGTCATGTAATAGCGCCCGCGTCGCGCCCGCATACCGCGCCGCGTCAATTTTTGGGGTGGCCGCGCCGCGCCGTATTTCCGCTTTGACAACAGAGGAGAGGATAATTCATAGATTGAGCATTATACCAGCAACTTTCCTGAGGAAAAATCATGAAAATCAACATGAATGAAAAGTTTCTCAAATTTACCAAACATGACTAACACATTGTAACTTTGCGACAAACTCACGAGGTAAATGCCATCTTGAAGTCATACCCTTACCCAATTCATATAAAATAACACTAAATAGATTTATCAACAAATAATCACTTACAAGAACATTTATCAAACAGTTTGTGTTCAACGAGCAATAAATCAAAATTTATCAAACAATTTGTGTTCAACCAGCAACAAACCAAATAAATGAATGTAAACCAGAGTCTATAATATGAACTTATTGATATTCTCTTTCTGAAGCCATGAATTGCATGTTGCCAAAATCTCAAAATCCACAACAGAGGTTACAGAACGCTAGAATCACTAGAAGGAAATCCTAATCAAATTCATGAAATCAAATAAGAAGAGGAAGAGAAAATTTACTCACTAATGTTGAAAAATTTGTGTAGATCTGCGAGATAACGATTCTTCTACGTTCGAATCGCAAACCCTAGATCTGACATCTACAAATTGCGTGGAGATGAGAATAGAAAAACCAGAGAAGGTTGAAGCAGGGAGGTTTTAGGTGGTGGTCGCGGCAAGGCTCAGCGTAGCTGCGACGGCAGTGAAGGTTTACCAACAATGAAGAGAAGGGATCTTCGCGTTAATGCGTTATGTGATGGAAGATGCCGTAGAGTTTAATAACAGCTTTTAATTTATTAAAAACCTTTTTTAAGTCAGGTGGACCAATTTAAAAAATTTATTTGTTAAAGCCTTATCGCCGGTTTGAGCTTTTAAATCATGTGGATAGCATCCTATTTAATATCCCTGAGTTAAAAAGTGATTTTTGTACTAGTGGGGAGACCAGAGTCTGGAAATGAACTTACAAACAAGCAGTGGCAGAGATCAGGACTTGAATGAAAGGGACTGGATATCGCAAATTGGCACGGCGTAATCGCGTTGTTGCGGCTGCAAGTCCATTTGGATAAATAATCCTGGATTTTTCATCTAAATTAAAGGGCATTGTAGTAATTTTCAAATTACAGAAAAAATGATGAGGTAATAGTCATTTTGGGAATTTTTTTTTTTCTGACCCTATTTGCCAAAAAAAATCCAGCTATGACCCCCTTTGAAATTTTTTTACAGAAATGACCCAATTTTTTTTTTTTTTTTTGTCTTTTTCCTCGTTCCCGCCATCTGAAATGGCGGGACTGAGCCGCCGGTACACGTGGCGCATCCTGACTGGCCACTTTTTTTTTTTTTTTTCTTTCATTACCGCCATTTGAAATGGCGGGACCCCGGCAGATTTTGACACGTGTCAGCCGTTATTTTTTTTTTTGTCCTGTAGTGTATTCAGAAAATTGAGAAAAAATTTCAATTTTGTTCCCAGAGGGAATCAAACCAGGCATGCATGAGACATTGCCAGGCTGCATTACCACCAAGCCAATGAAGATTTGATGTTAATGTTTGCATCCAATAATATATATATCATTTTTAAAACCAGATTCACACACCATGAGGCATGAACCATCCAATTTTTCATTTTTGTTTTTTTATTGGATAATTTAGGATCTCCTTCGAAATATATTTTGATAAAATATCCGACGAATATATATATATATTATTATCCGACAAAATATATATTTTTCACCGATAAATTATCCGACGAAATGATTTATATATTATTTCAAGATAAAATCTAGAATCCAATTAAAATTATAAAATCTCCTATATTTATTTTTTTTATTGGATAATTGAGGTGCCCGTGGCCGGGGTGAATTTTTTTTTTTTATAAAATCGCCTAGTGGCTAGAAAAATTCACCTTAAAGATGAATAAGTGAGGCGAATTCACCTTAAAACAATAAAAAAATTTAATGTGAATTCACCTAAAAAATAAATATAGGAGAGGATAATTCATAGATTGAGCATTATACCAGCAACTTTCCTGAGGAAAAATCATGAAAATCAACATGAATGAAAAGTTTCTCAAATTTACCAAACATGACTAACACATTGTAACTTTGCGACAAACTCACGAGGTAAATGCCATCTTGAAGTCATACCCTTACCCAATTCATATAAAATAACACTAAATAGATTTATCAACAAATAATCACTTACAAGAACATTTATCAAACAGTTTGTGTTCAACGAGCAATAAATCAAAATTTATCAAACAATTTGTGTTCAACCAGCAACAAACCAAATAAATGAATGTAAACCAGAGTCTATAATATGAACTTATTGATATTCTCTTTCTGAAGCCATGAATTGCATGTTGCCAAAATCTCAAAATCCACAACAGAGGTTACAGAACGCTAGAATCACTAGAAGGAAATCCTAATCAAATTCATGAAATCAAATAAGAAGAGGAAGAGAAAATTTACTCACTAATGTTGAAAAATTTGTGTAGATCTGCGAGATAACGATTCTTCTACGTTCGAATCGCAAACCCTAGATCTGACATCTACAAATTGCGTGGAGATGAGAATAGAAAAACCAGAGAAGGTTGAAGCAGGGAGGTTGTAGGTGGTGGTCGCGGCAAGGCTCAGCGTAGCTGCGACGGCAGTGAAGGTTTACCAACAATGAAGAGAAGGGATCTTCGCGTTAATGCGTTATGTGATGGAAGATACCGTAGAGTTTAGTAACAGCTTTTAATTTATTAAAAACCTTTTTTAAGTCAGGTGGACCAATTTAAAAAATTTATTTGTTAAAGCCTTATCGTCGGTTTGAGCTTTTAAATCATGTGGATAGCATCCTATTTAATATCCCTGAGTTAAAAAGTGATTTTTGTACTAGTGGGGAGACCAGAGTCTGGAAATGAACTTACAAACAAGCAGTGGCAGAGATCAGGACTTGAATGAAAGGGACTGGATATCGCAAATTGGCACGGCGTAATCGCGTTGTTGCGGCTGCAAGTCCATTTGGATAAATAATCCTGGATTTTTCATCTAAATTAAAGGGCATTGTAGTAATTTTCAAATTACAGAAAAAATGATGAGGTAATAGTCATTTTGGGAAAATTTTTTTTTCTGACCCTATTTGCCAAAAAAAATCCAGCTATGACCCCTTTGAAATTTTTTTACAGAAATGACCCACTTTTTTTTTTTTTTTTTTGTCTTTTTCCTCGTTCCCACCATCTGAAATGGCGGGACTGAGCCGCCGGTACACGTGGCGCATCCTGACTGGCCACTTTTTTTTTTTTTTTTCTTTCATTACCGCCATTTGAAATGGCGGGACCCCGGCAGATTTTGACACGTGTCAGCCGTTATTTTTTTTTTTGTCCTGTAGTGTATTCAGAAAATTGAGAAAAAATTTCAATTTTGTTCCCAGAGGGAATCAAACCAGGCATGCATGAGACATTGCCAGGCTGCATTACCACCAAGTCAATGAAGATTTGATGTTAATGTTTGCATCCAATAATATATATATCATTTTTAAAACCAGATTCACACACCATGAGGCATGAACCATCCAATTTTTCATTTTTGTTTTTTTATTGGATAATTTAGGATCTCCGACGAAATATATTTTGATAAAATATCCGACGAATATATATATATATTATTATCCGACAAAATATATATTTTTCACCGATAAATTATCCGACGAAATGATTTATATATTATTTCAAGATAAAATCTAGAATCCAATTAAAATTATAAAATCTCCTATATTTATTTTTTTTATTGGATAATTGAGGTGCCCGTGGCCGGGGTGAATTTTTTTTTTTATAAAATCGCCTAGTGGCTAGAAAAATTCACCTTAAAGATGAATAAGTGAGGCGAATTCACCTTAAAACAATAAAAAAATTTAATGTGAATTCACCTAAAAAATAAATATAGGAGAGGATAATTCATAGATTGAGCATTATACCAGCAACTTTCCTGAGGAAAAATCATGAAAATCAACATGAATGAAAAGTTTCTCAAATTTACCAAACATGACTAACACATTGTAACTTTGCGACAAACTCACGAGGTAAATGCCATCTTGAAGTCATACCCTTACCCAATTCATATAAAATAACACTAAATAGATTTATCAACAAATAATCACTTACAAGAACATTTATCAAACAGTTTGTGTTCAACGAGCAATAAATCAAAATTTATCAAACAATTTGTGTTCAACCAGCAACAAACCAAATAAATGAATGTAAACCAGAGTCTATAATATGAACTTATTGATATTCTCTTTCTGAAGCCATGAATTGCATGTTGCCAAAATCTCAAAATCCACAACAGAGGTTACAGAACGCTAGAATCACTAGAAGGAAATCCTAATCAAATTCATGAAATCAAATAAGAAGAGGAAGAGAAAATTTACTCACTAATGTTGAAAAATTTGTGTAGATCTGCGAGATAACGATTCTTCTACGTTCGAATCGCAAACCCTAGATCTGACATCTACAAATTGCGTGGAGATGAAAATAGAAAAACCAGAGAAGGTTGAAGCAGGGAGGTTGTAGGTGGTGGTCGCAGCAAGGCTCAGCGTAGCTGCGACGGCAGTGAAGGTTTACCAACAATGAAGAGAAGGGATCTTCGCGTTAATGCGTTATGTGATGGAAGATACCGTAGAGTTTAGTAACAACTTTTAATTTATTAAAAACCTTTTTTAAGTCAGGTGGACCAATTTAAAAAATTTATTTGTTAAAGCCTTATCGCCGGTTTGAGCTTTTAAATCATGTGGATAGCATCCTATTTAATATCCCTGAGTTAAAAAGTGATTTTTGTACTAGTGGGGAGACCAGAGTCTGGAAATGAACTTACAAACAAGCAGTGGCAGAGATCAGGACTTGAATGAAAGGGACTGGATATCGCAAATTGGCACGGCGTAATCGCGTTGTTGCGGCTGCAAGTCCATTTGGATAAATAATCCTGGATTTTTCATCTAAATTAAAGGGCATTGTAGTAATTTTCAAATTACAGAAAAAATGATGAGGTAATAGTCATTTTGGGAAAAATTTTTTTTCTGACCCTATTTGCCAAAAAAAATCCAGCTATGACCCCCTTTGAAATTTTTTTACAGAAATGACCCACTTTTTTTTTTTTTTTTGTTTGTCTTTTTCCTCGTTCCCGCCATCTGAAATGGCGGGACTGAGCCGCCGGTACACGTGGCGCATCCTGACTGGCCACTTTTTTTTTTCTTTCATTACCGCCATTTGAAATGGCGGGACCCCGGCAGATTTTGACACGTGTCAGCCGTTATTTTTTTTTTTGTCCTGTAGTGTATTCAGAAAATTGAGAAAAAATTTCAATTTTGTTCCCAGAGGGAATCAAACCAGGCATGCATGAGACATTGCCAGGCTGCATTACCACCAAGCCAATGAAGATTTGATGTTAATGTTTGCATCCAATAATATATATATCATTTTTAAAACCAGATTCACACACCATGAGGCATGAACCATCCAATTTTTCATTTTTGTTTTTTTATTGGATAATTTAGGATCTCCGACGAAATATATTTTGATAAAATATCCGACGAATATATATATATTATTATCCGACAAAATATATATTTTTCACCGATAAATTATCCGACGAAATGATTTATATATTATTTCAAGATAAAATCTAGAATCCAATTAAAATTATAAAATCTCCTATATTTATTTTTTTTATTGGATAATTGAGGTGCCCGTGGCCGGGGTGAATTTTTTTTTTTTATAAAATCGCCTAGTGGCTAGAAAAATTCACCTTAAAGATGAATAAGTGAGGCGAATTCACCTTAAAACAATAAAAAAAATTAATGTGAATTCACCTAGAAAATAAATATAGGAGAGGATAATTCATAGATTGAGCATTATACCAGCAACTTTCCTGAGGAAAAATCATGAAAATCAACATGAATGAAAAGTTTCTCAAATTTACCAAACATGACTAACACATTGTAACTTTGCGACAAACTCACGAGGTAAATGCCATCTTGAAGTCATACCCTTACCCAATTCATATAAAATAACACTAAATAGATTTATCAACAAATAATCACTTACAAGAACATTTATCAAACAGTTTGTGTTCAACGAGCAATAAATCAAAATTTATCAAACAATTTGTGTTCAACCAGCAACAAACCAAATAAATGAATGTAAACCAGAGTCTATAATATGAACTTATTGATATTCTCTTTCTGAAGCCATGAATTGCATGTTGCCAAAATCTCAAAATCCACAACAGAGGTTACAGAACGCTAGAATCACTAGAAGGAAATCCTAATCAAATTCATGAAATCAAATAAGAAGAGGAAGAGAAAATTTACTCACTAATGTTGAAAAATTTGTGTAGATCTGCGAGATAACGATTCTTCTACGTTCGAATCGCAAACCCTAGATCTGACATCTACAAATTGCGTGGAGATGAGAATAGAAAAACCAGAGAAGGTTGAAGCAGGGAGGTTGTAGGTGGTGGTCGCGGCAAGGCTCAGCGTAGCTGCGACGGCAGTGAAGGTTTACCAACAATGAAGAGAAGGGATCTTCGCGTTAATGCGTTATGTGATGGAAGATACCGTAGAGTTTAGTAACAGCTTTTAATTTATTAAAAACCTTTTTTAAGTCAGGTGGACCAATTTAAAAAATTTATTTGTTAAAGCCTTATCGCCGGTTTGAGCTTTTAAATCATGTGGATAGCATCCTATTTAATATCCCTGAGTTAAAAAGTGATTTTTGTACTAGTGGGGAGACCAGAGTCTGGAAATGAACTTACAAACAAGCAGTGGCAGAGATCAGGACTTGAATGAAAGGGACTGGATATCGCAAATTGGCACGGCGTAATCGCGTTGTTGCGGCTGCAAGTCCATTTGGATAAATAATCCTGGATTTTTCATCTAAATTAAAGGGCATTGTAGTAATTTTCAAATTACAGAAAAAATGATGAGGTAATAGTCATTTTGGGAAATTTTTTTTTTCTGACCCTATTTGCCAAAAAAAATCCAGCTATGACCCCCTTTGAAATTTTTTTACAGAAATGACCCACTTTTTTTTTTTTTTTTTTTGTCTTTTTCCTCGTTCCCGCCATCTGAAATGGCGGGACTGAGCCGCCGGTACACGTGGCGCATCCTGACTGGCCACTTTTTTTTTCTTTTTCTTTCATTACCGCCATTTGAAATGGCGGGACCCCGGCAGATTTTGACACGTGTCAGCCGTTATTTTTTTTTTGTCCTGTAGTGTATTCAGAAAATTGAGAAAAAATTTCAATTTTGTTCCCAGAGGGAATCAAACCAGGCATGCATGAGACATTGCCAGGCTGCATTACCACCAAGCCAATGAAGATTTGATGTTAATGTTTGCATCCAATAATATATATATTATTTTTAAAACCAGATTCACACACCATGAGGCATGAACCATCCAATTTTTCATTTTTGTTTTTTTATTGGATAATTTAGGATCTCCGACGAAATATATTTTGATAAAATATCCGACGAATATATATATATTATTATCCGACAAAATATATATTTTTCACCGATAAATTATCCGACGAAATGATTTATATATTATTTCAAGATAAAATCTAGAATCCAATTAAAATTATAAAATCTCCTATATTTATTTTTTTTATTGGATAATTGAGGTGCCCGTGGCCGGGGTGAATTTTTTTTTTTTATAAAATCGCCTAGTGGCTAGAAAAATTCACCTTAAAGATGAATAAGTGAGGCGAATTCACCTTAAAACAATAAAAAAAATTAATGTGAATTCACCTAGAAAATAAATATAGGAGAGGATAATTCATAGATTGAGCATTATACCAGCAACTTTCCTGAGGAAAAATCATGAAAATCAACATGAATGAAAAGTTTCTCAAATTTACCAAACATGACTAACACATTGTAACTTTGCGACAAACTCACGAGGTAAATGCCATCTTGAAGTCATACCCTTACCCAATTCATATAAAATAACACTAAATAGATTTATCAACAAATAATCACTTACAAGAACATTTATCAAACAGTTTGTGTTCAACGAGCAATAAATCAAAATTTATCAAACAATTTGTGTTCAACCAGCAACAAACCAAATAAATGAATGTAAACCAGAGTCTATAATATGAACTTATTGATATTCTCTTTCTGAAGCCATGAATTGCATGTTGCCAAAATCTCAAAATCCACAACAGAGGTTACAGAACGCTAGAATCACTAGAAGGAAATCCTAATCAAATTCATGAAATCAAATAAGAAGAGGAAGAGAAAATTTACTCACTAATGTTGAAAAATTTGTGTAGATCTGCGAGATAACGATTCTTCTACGTTCGAATCGCAAACCCTAGATCTGACATCTACAAATTGCGTGGAGATGAGAATAGAAAAACCAGAGAAGGTTGAAGCAGGGAGGTTGTAGGTGGTGGTCGCGGCAAGGCTCAGCGTAGCTGCGACGGCAGTGAAGGTTTACCAACAATGAAGAGAAGGGATCTTCGCGTTAATGCGTTATGTGATGGAAGATACCGTAGAGTTTAGTAACAGCTTTTAATTTATTAAAAACCTTTTTTAAGTCAGGTGGACCAATTTAAAAAATTTATTTGTTAAAGCCTTATCGCCGGTTTGAGCTTTTAAATCATGTGGATAGCATCCTATTTAATATCCCTGAGTTAAAAAGTGATTTTTGTACTAGTGGGGAGACCAGAGTCTGGAAATGAACTTACAAACAAGCAGTGGCAGAGATCAGGACTTGAATGAAAGGGACTGGATATCGCAAATTGGCACGGCGTAATCGCGTTGTTGCGGCTGCAAGTCCATTTGGATAAATAATCCTGGATTTTTCATCTAAATTAAAGGGCATTGTAGTAATTTTCAAATTACAGAAAAAATGATGAGGTAATAGTCATTTTGGGAAATTTTTTTTTTCTGACCCTATTTGCCAAAAAAAATCCAGCTATGACCCCCTTTGAAATTTTTTTACAGAAATGACCCACTTTTTTTTTTTTTTTTTTTTGTCTTTTTCCTCGTTCCCGCCATCTGAAATGGCGGGACTGAGCCGCCGGTACACGTGGCGCATCCTGACTGGCCACTTTTTTTTTGCTTTTTCTTTCATTACCGCCATTTGAAATGGCGGGACCCCGGCAGATTTTGACACGTGTCAGCCGTTATTTTTTTTTTGTCCTGTAGTGTATTCAGAAAATTGAGAAAAAATTTCAATTTTGTTCCCAGAGGGAATCAAACCAGGCATGCATGAGACATTGCCAGGCTGCATTACCACCAAGCCAATGAAGATTTGATGTTAATGTTTGCATCCAATAATATATATATTATTTTTAAAACCAGATTCACACACCATGAGGCATGAACCATCCAATTTTTCATTTTTGTTTTTTTATTGGATAATTTAGGATCTCCGACGAAATATATTTTGATAAAATATCCGACGAATATATATATATTATTATCCGACAAAATATATATTTTTCACCGATAAATTATCCGACGAAATGATTTATATATTATTTCAAGATAAAATCTAGAATCCAATTAAAATTATAAAATCTCCTATATTTATTTTTTTTATTGGATAATTGAGGTGCCCGTGGCCGGGGTGAATTTTTTTTTTTATAAAATCGCCTAGTGGCTAGAAAAATTCACCTTAAAGATGAATAAGTGAGGCGAATTCACCTTAAAACAATAAAAAAAATTAATGTGAATTCACCTAGAAAATAAATATAGGAGAGGATAATTCATAGATTGAGCATTATACCAGCAACTTTCCTGAGGAAAAATCATGAAAATCAACATGAATGAAAAGTTTCTCAAATTTACCAAACATGACTAACACATTGTAACTTTGCGACAAACTCACGAGGTAAATGCCATCTTGAAGTCATACCCTTACCCAATTCATATAAAATAACACTAAATAGATTTATCAACAAATAATCACTTACAAGAACATTTATCAAACAGTTTGTGTTCAACGAGCAATAAATCAAAATTTATCAAACAATTTGTGTTCAACCAGCAACAAACCAAATAAATGAATGTAAACCAGAGTCTATAATATGAACTTATTGATATTCTCTTTCTGAAGCCATGAATTGCATGTTGCCAAAATCTCAAAATCCACAACAGAGGTTACAGAACGCTAGAATCACTAGAAGGAAATCCTAATCAAATTCATGAAATCAAATAAGAAGAGGAAGAGAAAATTTACTCACTAATGTTGAAAAATTTGTGTAGATCTGCGAGATAACGATTCTTCTACGTTCGAATCGCAAACCCTAGATCTGACATCTACAAATTGCGTGGAGATGAGAATAGAAAAACCAGAGAAGGTTGAAGCAGGGAGGTTGTAGGTGGTGGTCGCGGCAAGGCTCAGCGTAGCTGCGACGGCAGTGAAGGTTTACCAACAATGAAGAGAAGGGATCTTCGCGTTAATGCGTTATGTGATGGAAGATACCGTAGAGTTTAGTAACAGCTTTTAATTTATTAAAAACCTTTTTTAAGTCAGGTGGACCAATTTAAAAAATTTATTTGTTAAAGCCTTATCGCCGGTTTGAGCTTTTAAATCATGTGGATAGCATCCTATTTAATATCCCTGAGTTAAAAAGTGATTTTTGTACTAGTGGGGAGACCAGAGTCTGGAAATGAACTTACAAACAAGCAGTGGCAGAGATCAGGACTTGAATGAAAGGGACTGGATATCGCAAATTGGCACGGCGTAATCGCGTTGTTGCGGCTGCAAGTCCATTTGGATAAATAATCCTGGATTTTTCATCTAAATTAAAGGGCATTGTAGTAATTTTCAAATTACAGAAAAAATGATGAGGTAATAGTCATTTTGGGAATTTTTTTTTTTCTGACCCTATTTGCAAAAAAAAATCCAGCTATGACCCCCTTTGAAATTTTTTTACAGAAATGACCCACTTTTTTTTTTTTTTTTTTTTTTGTCTTTTTCCTCGTTCCCGCCATCTGAAATGGCGGGACTGAGCCGCCGGTACACGTGGCGCATCCTGACTGGCCACTTTTTTTTTTTTTTTCTTTCATTACCGCCATTTGAAATGGCGGGACCCCGGCAGATTTTGACACGTGTCAGCCGTTATTTTTTTTTTGTCCTGTAGTGTATTCAGAAAATTGAGAAAAAATTTCAATTTTGTTCCCAGAGGGAATCAAACCAGGCATGCATGAGACATTGCCAGGCTGCATTACCACCAAGCCAATGAAGATTTGATGTTAATGTTTGCATCCAATAATATATATATCATTTTTAAAACCAGATTCACACACCATGAGGCATGAACCATCCAATTTTTCATTTTTGTTTTTTTATTGGATAATTTAGGATCTCCGACGAAATATATTTTGATAAAATATCCGACGAATATATATATATTATTATCCGACAAAATATATATTTTTCACCGATAAATTATCCGACGAAATGATTTATATATTATTTCAAGATAAAATCTAGAATCCAATTAAAATTATAAAATCTCCTATATTTATAATTTTATTGGATAATTGAGGTGCCCGTGGCCGGGGTGAATTTTTTTTTTATAAAATCGCCTAGTGGCTAGAAAAATTCACCTTAAAGATGAATAAGTGAGGCGAATTCACCTTAAAACAATAAAAAAATTTAATGTGAATTCACCTAAAAAATAAATATAGGAGAGGATAATTCATAGATTGAGCATTATACCAGCAACTTTCCTGAGGAAAAATCATGAAAATCAACATGAATGAAAAGTTTCTCAAATTTACCAAACATGACTAACACATTGTAACTTTGCGACAAACTCACGAGGTAAATGCCATCTTGAAGTCATACCCTTACCCAATTCATATAAAATAACACTAAATAGATTTATCAACAAATAATCACTTACAAGAACATTTATCAAACAGTTTGTGTTCAACGAGCAATAAATCAAAATTTATCAAACAATTTGTGTTCAACCAGCAACAAACCAAATAAATGAATGTAAACCAGAGTCTATAATATGAACTTATTGATATTCTCTTTCTGAAGCCATGAATTGCATGTTGCCAAAATCTCAAAATCCACAACAGAGGTTACAGAACGCTAGAATCACTAGAAGGAAATCCTAATCAAATTCATGAAATCAAATAAGAAGAGGAAGAGAAAATTTACTCACTAATGTTGAAAAATTTGTGTAGATCTGCGAGATAACGATTCTTCTACGTTCGAATCGCAAACCCTAGATCTGACATCTACAAATTGCGTGGAGATGAGAATAGAAAAACCAGAGAAGGTTGAAGCAGGGAGGTTGTAGGTGGTGGTCGCGGCAAGGCTCAGCGTAGCTGCGACGGCAGTGAAGGTTTACCAACAATGAAGAGAAGGGATCTTCGCGTTAATGCGTTATGTGATGGAAGATACCGTAGAGTTTAGTAACAGCTTTTAATTTATTAAAAACCTTTTTTAAGTCAGGTGGACCAATTTAAAAAATTTATTTGTTAAAGCCTTATCGCCGGTTTGAGCTTTTAAATCATGTGGATAGCATCCTATTTAATATCCCTGAGTTAAAAAGTGATTTTTGTACTAGTGGGGAGACCAGAGTCTGGAAATGAACTTACAAACAAGCAGTGGCAGAGATCAGGACTTGAATGAAAGGGACTGGATATCGCAAATTTGTAACGCCCCAATTTTATTTAATTATTTTTAGTTATTTAAAGTCCTTTATATGATTTTTAAATCATTTATGTTGATTTGTGATGTGGTGTATTTCATTAAATGGCTATTTTTAGTATTTAATAGAATAAGTGAGAATTAGGATTTATTTTTGAGTTTGGGGGTTAAATTAGAATTTGATAGAATTAAGAGGAGTTAAGGAATATTGAGAGGTTATATTTATTAAGAAATAGGAAATAGAATGGGGAGGCAGTTTTCACGTACAACAGAGAAGAGGGAGAAAAGTCAAGAAAAGGGAAGAGGACCTAGAAGGGCTGCGATTTCGATTATTTAAGGTAAGGGTGAGGCTAACTTACATTAATTTTAGTGTATATGATTCTGATTATGTTTTAACAAAAGTTATGAATAAATTTGGAGAATTGGGAATTAGGGTTATGATGAGAATTGATGATTAAATGATGGAATTAGGGTGAATTGATGTAGAAATGATGAACAGACCTTAAATGTTTCATATATTGATGTTTAGAATCAGTTTTAAGGTTAGAACAATGGGTTTGGGTGAATTTTTGAGAAAAACTGTAACCTGGCCGCACTGTTATTCATCGCTCGCCTCCCGAGTGATGATCCTCGCCATAGCGAGTGATGAAGATCATAGCTCGCCTCGCGAGCAGGAGTTACTCGCCTCGCGAGTTGCACCTTGCAGCTCGCCGTGGCGAACAAGTTTACTCGCCGTGGCGAGTGTGACCAGAGAGCTTGCAAGATTTTGTGTTTTTGAGCTGTGAGTTTAACTTTGGGTGTTTATGAGGGCCTGAACATGTACCTTAATGATTAGGCGAAGTTTTAGATTGAGTTTGAACTCAGAATAGAGTCAGATTGGATTCTAGAGTGTTTTACCCTAACTCGCCGTGGCGAGTAGAGGCTCTCGCCTCGCGAGCTAGTGCTTGACAGACTGCTTTGTTTAGGATTTCATGTGACTTTGTCGCACGAGAGGTTGTGAGCTGATCTTTGGGATAGCAATGAAAGATGTATAGGATATAAATGATGAACTGTGAAGCTGGTTATGGCAAATTGAGGTTATTAATGTGATAAAATTGTACAAGTAATACTTGGTTTATGTTATAATGCTAGACATCGTTGGATTGTATAAGATATTGTTATATCATGCTGACGTATACTGTTGTTGTTGATTGATTTTGATTGTTAATGATCGCTGGTTTATACTTAATTGCATTCAATTAGAATGTACAATGTGTTGGTTCGAGTTGTAAGTGACGAGTTGTCGTTTCTAAGTAACAGAGTCATAGGTTGTTGATGTTGACCAAGTTGGGGAGTGAGTGAGTTATTATGCACGAGCGTTGTCGTTGCCTATGTTGTCGTTGTCGTAGTTGAGTTGTATGTTGATATACACAAGTCGAGTCCTTTCATGATTAGGAAACCGTTGAGGGCTCATGCCCTGAAATGCTTTGTCATTCAACCGTGGAGGGCTTATGCCCTGGAATGCTTTGTCATTCAATTGTTGAGGGCTCATGCCCTGGAATGTTAATCATTCAACCGTTGAGGGCTTATGCCCTGGAATGCTTTGTCATTCAATTGTTGAGGGCTCATGCCCTGGAATGTTAATCATTCAACCGTTGAGGGCTTATGCCCTGGAATGCCTTGTCATTCAAATTGTTGGGGGCTTATGCCCCGGAATGCTTAGTCATTCAACACGATGGAAATGGTGCTACCTTGATGTTGTTGTTGTCGTTGTTGTTGATGGAGAATTTGTCATAGTTGATGTCGTTGTCGATTGATTGTGTTGTTGTCGTTGTTGTTGATGGAGAATTTGTCGTAGTTGATGTCGTTGTCGATTGATTGTGTTGTTGTCGTTGTTGTAGATGGAGTTGTTGTAATTGTGGTTGTCGTTGAGTGAGTTATTGTTGATGTTGTTGATTGAGTTGTTGTTGTCGTCGTTGGTTGATTTAGTAAGTGTTTTTAAAGATGAAGAAGTATGAATATTATTGTTGAATATATGATGCTAATTATGTTATTTAATTAAGTTGATGATTTATATATCTACTATTATTGTTTGTGAATCTCACCCCTTCTGCTTGGAATTGTTGCCCTTCGTATGGGTAACTTGCAGGTATTAAAGCTTATTAGAAGTGGTGGCTCAAGTATCTTAGGGCTCTGATACGTAACGGGATGGGAAATTGTTGTCGTGTTTTCATTCCTTATGTATCATTATGAAACTGTTGATGTTGAATGTAATCTTTACAGATATTTTGTTGAGGCCGTGTGCCAAGGTTTTATTGGAAGTTGTTTAATGTTGAAAAATACTTTCCGCTGCAATGAACTGATATTTTATCAAAGTTGATTTTAATAAATAGTACTTTATTCTATTTATGGATTTTTGAAAAGCAGTGTAGCATGCCCGTCAGGTGTTAAACTCTGATTTACTTTTATATTTATGTTGTTGGGAAAACGGGGTGTTACAATTGGTATCAGAGCAGGTTGGTCCGTCCGGCCAAGTAGTAGAGTCGTGTTGAGCCACCTAGGATAGAGTGTCAACTCTAATGTTGTTTTGTTAATTGTTCTGATTGTTGTTTGTGGTGCAGAGTTATGTTTTAGAGGTATATTTTCGAGGACGAAAATTCTAAAGTTGGGGAGAGTTGTAACGCCCCAATTTTATTTAATTATTTTTAGTTATTTAAAGTCCTTTATATGATTTTTAAATCATTTATGTTGATTTGTGATGTGGTGTATTTCATTAAATGGCTATTTTTAGTATTTAATAGAATAAGTGAGAATTAGGATTTATTTTTGAGTTTGGGGGTTAAATTAGAATTTGATAGAATTAAGAGGAGTTAAGGAATATTGAGAGGTTATATTTATTAAGAAATAGGAAATAGAATGGGGAGGCAGTTTTCACGTACAACAGAGAAGAGGGAGAAAAGTCAAGAAAAGGGAAGAGGACCTAGAAGGGCTGCGATTTCGATTATTTAAGGTAAGGGTGAGGCTAACTTACATTAATTTTAGTGTATATGATTCTGATTATGTTTTAACAAAAGTTATGAATAAATTTGGAGAATTGGGAATTAGGGTTATGATGAGAATTGATGATTAAATGATGGAATTAGGGTGAATTGATGTAGAAATGATGAACAGACCTTAAATGTTTCATATATTGATGTTTAGAATCAGTTTTAAGGTTAGAACAATGGGTTTGGGTGAATTTTTGAGAAAAACTGTAACCTGGCCGCACTGTTATTCATCGCTCGCCTCCCGAGTGATGATCCTCGCCATAGCGAGTGATGAAGATCATAGCTCGCCTCGCGAGCAGGAGTTACTCGCCTCGCGAGTTGCACCTTGCAGCTCGCCGTGGCGAACAAGTTTACTCGCCGTGGCGAGTGTGACCAGAGAGCTTGCAAGATTTTGTGTTTTTGAGCTGTGAGTTTAACTTTGGGTGTTTATGAGGGCCTGAACATGTACCTTAATGATTAGGCGAAGTTTTAGATTGAGTTTGAACTCAGAATAGAGTCAGATTGGATTCTAGAGTGTTTTACCCTAACTCGCCGTGGCGAGTAGAGGCTCTCGCCTCGCGAGCTAGTGCTTGACAGACTGCTTTGTTTAGGATTTCATGTGACTTTGTCGCACGAGAGGTTGTGAGCTGATCTTTGGGATAGCAATGAAAGATGTATAGGATATAAATGATGAACTGTGAAGCTGGTTATGGCAAATTGAGGTTATTAATGTGATAAAATTGTACAAGTAATACTTGGTTTATGTTATAATGCTAGACATCGTTGGATTGTATAAGATATTGTTATATCATGCTGACGTATACTGTTGTTGTTGATTGATTTTGATTGTTAATGATCGCTGGTTTATACTTAATTGCATTCAATTAGAATGTACAATGTGTTGGTTCGAGTTGTAAGTGACGAGTTGTCGTTTCTAAGTAACAGAGTCATAGGTTGTTGATGTTGACCAAGTTGGGGAGTGAGTGAGTTATTATGCACGAGCGTTGTCGTTGCCTATGTTGTCGTTGTCGTAGTTGAGTTGTATGTTGATATACACAAGTCGAGTCCTTTCATGATTAGGAAACCGTTGAGGGCTCATGCCCTGAAATGCTTTGTCATTCAACCGTGGAGGGCTTATGCCCTGGAATGCTTTGTCATTCAATTGTTGAGGGCTCATGCCCTGGAATGTTAATCATTCAACCGTTGAGGGCTTATGCCCTGGAATGCTTTGTCATTCAATTGTTGAGGGCTCATGCCCTAGAATGTTAATCATTCAACCGTTGAGGGCTTATGCCCTGGAATGCCTTGTCATTCAAATTGTTGGGGGCTTATGCCCCGGAATGCTTAGTCATTCAACACGATGGAAATGGTGCTACCTTGATGTTGTTGTTGTCGTTGTTGTTGATGGAGAATTTGTCGTAGTTGATGTCGTTGTCGATTGATTGTGTTGTTGTCGTTGTTGTTGATGGAGAATTTGTCGTAGTTGATGTCGTTGTCGATTGATTGTGTTGTTGTCGTTGTTGTAGATGGAGTTGTTGTAATTGTGGTTGTCGTTGAGTGAGTTATTGTTGATGTTGTTGATTGAGTTGTTGTTGTCGTCGTTGGTTGATTTAGTAAGTGTTTTTAAAGATGAAGAAGTATGAATATTATTGTTGAATATATGATGCTAATTATGTTATTTAATTAAGTTGATGATTTATATATCTACTATTATTGTTTGTGAATCTCACCCCTTCTGCTTGGAATTGTTGCCCTTCGTATGGGTAACTTGCAGGTATTAAAGCTTATTAGAAGTGGTGGCTCAAGTATCTTAGGGCTCTGATACGTAACGGGATGGGAAATTGTTGTCGTGTTTTCATTCCTTATGTATCATTATGAAACTGTTGATGTTGAATGTAATCTTTACAGATATTTTGTTGAGGCCGTGTGCCAAGGTTTTATTGGAAGTTGTTTAATGTTGAAAAATACTTTCCGCTGCAATGAACTGATATTTTATCAAAGTTGATTTTAATAAATAGTACTTTATTCTATTTATGGATTTTTGAAAAGCAGTGTAGCATGCCCGTCAGGTGTTAAACTCTGATTTACTTTTATATTTATGTTGTTGGGAAAACGGGGTGTTACAATTGGTATCAGAGCAGGTTGGTCCGTCCGGCCAAGTAGTAGAGTCGTGTTGAGCCACCTAGGATAGAGTGTCAACTCTAATGTTGTTTTGTTAATTGTTCTGATTGTTGTTTGTGGTGCAGAGTTATGTTTTAGAGGTATATTTTCGAGGACGAAAATTCTAAAGTTGGGGAGAGTTGTAACGCCCCAATTTTATTTAATTATTTTTAGTTATTTAAAGTCCTTTATATGATTTTTAAATCATTTATGTTGATTTGTGATGTGGTGTATTTCATTAAATGGCTATTTTTAGTATTTAATAGAATAAGTGAGAATTAGGATTTATTTTTGAGTTTGGGGGTTAAATTAGAATTTGATAGAATTAAGAGGAGTTAAGGAATATTGAGAGGTTATATTTATTAAGAAATAGGAAATAGAATGGGGAGGCAGTTTTCACGTACAACAGAGAAGAGGGAGAAAAGTCAAGAAAAGGGAAGAGGACCTAGAAGGGCTGCGATTTCGATTATTTAAGGTAAGGGTGAGGCTAACTTACATTAATTTTAGTGTATATGATTCTGATTATGTTTTAACAAAAGTTATGAATAAATTTGGAGAATTGGGAATTAGGGTTATGATGAGAATTGATGATTAAATGATGGAATTAGGGTGAATTGATGTAGAAATGATGAACAGACCTTAAATGTTTCATATATTGATGTTTAGAATCAGTTTTAAGGTTAGAACAATGGGTTTGGGTGAATTTTTGAGAAAAACTGTAACCTGGCCGCACTGTTATTCATCGCTCGCCTCCCGAGTGATGATCCTCGCCATAGCGAGTGATGAAGATCATAGCTCGCCTCGCGAGCAGGAGTTACTCGCCTCGCGAGTTGCACCTTGCAGCTCGCCGTGGCGAACAAGTTTACTCGCCGTGGCGAGTGTGACCAGAGAGCTTGCAAGATTTTGTGTTTTTGAGCTGTGAGTTTAACTTTGGGTGTTTATGAGGGCCTGAACATGTACCTTAATGATTAGGCGAAGTTTTAGATTGAGTTTGAACTCAGAATAGAGTCAGATTGGATTCTAGAGTGTTTTACCCTAACTCGCCGTGGCGAGTAGAGGCTCTCGCCTCGCGAGCTAGTGCTTGACAGACTGCTTTGTTTAGGATTTCATGTGACTTTGTCGCACGAGAGGTTGTGAGCTGATCTTTGGGATAGCAATGAAAGATGTATAGGATATAAATGATGAACTGTGAAGCTGGTTATGGCAAATTGAGGTTATTAATGTGATAAAATTGTACAAGTAATACTTGGTTTATGTTATAATGCTAGACATCGTTGGATTGTATAAGATATTGTTATATCATGCTGACGTATACTGTTGTTGTTGATTGATTTTGATTGTTAATGATCGCTGGTTTATACTTAATTGCATTCAATTAGAATGTACAATGTGTTGGTTCGAGTTGTAAGTGACGAGTTGTCGTTTCTAAGTAACAGAGTCATAGGTTGTTGATGTTGACCAAGTTGGGGAGTGAGTGAGTTATTATGCACGAGCGTTGTCGTTGCCTATGTTGTCGTTGTCGTAGTTGAGTTGTATGTTGATATACACAAGTCGAGTCCTTTCATGATTAGGAAACCGTTGAGGGCTCATGCCCTGAAATGCTTTGTCATTCAACCGTGGAGGGCTTATGCCCTGGAATGCTTTGTCATTCAATTGTTGAGGGCTCATGCCCTGGAATGTTAATCATTCAACCGTTGAGGGCTTATGCCCTGGAATGCTTTGTCATTCAATTGTTGAGGGCTCATGCCCTGGAATGTTAATCATTCAACCGTTGAGGGCTTATGCCCTGGAATGCCTTGTCATTCAAATTGTTGGGGGCTTATGCCCCGGAATGCTTAGTCATTCAACACGATGGAAATGGTGCTACCTTGATGTTGTTGTTGTCGTTGTTGTTGATGGAGAATTTGTCGTAGTTGATGTCGTTGTTGTTGATGGAGAATTTGTCGTAGTTGATGTCGTTGTCGATTGATTGTGTTGTTGTCGTTGTTGTAGATGGAGTTGTTGTAATTGTGGTTGTCGTTGAGTGAGTTATTGTTGATGTTGTTGATTGAGTTGTTGTTGTCGTCGTTGGTTGATTTAGTAAGTGTTTTTAAAGATGAAGAAGTATGAATATTATTGTTGAATATATGATGCTAATTATGTTATTTAATTAAGTTGATGATTTATATATCTACTATTATTGTTTGTGAATCTCACCCCTTCTGCTTGGAATTGTTGCCCTTCGTATGGGTAACTTGCAGGTATTAAAGCTTATTAGAAGTGGTGGCTCAAGTATCTTAGGGCTCTGATACGTAACGGGATGGGAAATTGTTGTCGTGTTTTCATTCCTTATGTATCATTATGAAACTGTTGATGTTGAATGTAATCTTTACAGATATTTTGTTGAGGCCGTGTGCCAAGGTTTTATTGGAAGTTGTTTAATGTTGAAAAATACTTTCCGCTGCAATGAACTGATATTTTATCAAAGTTGATTTTAATAAATAGTACTTTATTCTATTTATGGATTTTTGAAAAGCAGTGTAGCATGCCCGTCAGGTGTTAAACTCTGATTTACTTTTATATTTATGTTGTTGGGAAAACGGGGTGTTACAATTGGTATCAGAGCAGGTTGGTCCGTCCGGCCAAGTAGTAGAGTCGTGTTGAGCCACCTAGGATAGAGTGTCAACTCTAATGTTGTTTTGTTAATTGTTCTGATTGTTGTTTGTGGTGCAGAGTTATGTTTTAGAGGTATATTTTCGAGGACGAAAATTCTAAAGTTGGGGAGAGTTGTAACGCCCCAATTTTATTTAATTATTTTTAGTTATTTAAAGTCCTTTATATGATTTTTAAATCATTTATGTTGATTTGTGATGTGGTGTATTTCATTAAATGGCTATTTTTAGTATTTAATAGAATAAGTGAGAATTAGGATTTATTTTTGAGTTTGGGGGTTAAATTAGAATTTGATAGAATTAAGAGGAGTTAAGGAATATTGAGAGGTTATATTTATTAAGAAATAGGAAATAGAATGGGGAGGCAGTTTTCACGTACAACAGAGAAGAGGGAGAAAAGTCAAGAAAAGGGAAGAGGACCTAGAAGGGCTGCGATTTCGATTATTTAAGGTAAGGGTGAGGCTAACTTACATTAATTTTAGTGTATATGATTCTGATTATGTTTTAACAAAAGTTATGAATAAATTTGGAGAATTGGGAATTAGGGTTATGATGAGAATTGATGATTAAATGATGGAATTAGGGTGAATTGATGTAGAAATGATGAACAGACCTTAAATGTTTCATATATTGATGTTTAGAATCAGTTTTAAGGTTAGAACAATGGGTTTGGGTGAATTTTTGAGAAAAACTGTAACCTGGCCGCACTGTTATTCATCGCTCGCCTCCCGAGTGATGATCCTCGCCATAGCGAGTGATGAAGATCATAGCTCGCCTCGCGAGCAGGAGTTACTCGCCTCGCGAGTTGCACCTTGCAGCTCGCCGTGGCGAACAAGTTTACTCGCCGTGGCGAGTGTGACCAGAGAGCTTGCAAGATTTTGTGTTTTTGAGCTGTGAGTTTAACTTTGGGTGTTTATGAGGGCCTGAACATGTACCTTAATGATTAGGCGAAGTTTTAGATTGAGTTTGAACTCAGAATAGAGTCAGATTGGATTCTAGAGTGTTTTACCCTAACTCGCCGTGGCGAGTAGAGGCTCTCGCCTCGCGAGCTAGTGCTTGACAGACTGCTTTGTTTAGGATTTCATGTGACTTTGTCGCACGAGAGGTTGTGAGCTGATCTTTGGGATAGCAATGAAAGATGTATAGGATATAAATGATGAACTGTGAAGCTGGTTATGGCAAATTGAGGTTATTAATGTGATAAAATTGTACAAGTAATACTTGGTTTATGTTATAATGCTAGACATCGTTGGATTGTATAAGATATTGTTATATCATGCTGACGTATACTGTTGTTGTTGATTGATTTTGATTGTTAATGATCGCTGGTTTATACTTAATTGCATTCAATTAGAATGTACAATGTGTTGGTTCGAGTTGTAAGTGACGAGTTGTCGTTTCTAAGTAACAGAGTCATAGGTTGTTGATGTTGACCAAGTTGGGGAGTGAGTGAGTTATTATGCACGAGCGTTGTCGTTGCCTATGTTGTCGTTGTCGTAGTTGAGTTGTATGTTGATATACACAAGTCGAGTCCTTTCATGATTAGGAAACCGTTGAGGGCTCATGCCCTGAAATGCTTTGTCATTCAACCGTGGAGGGCTTATGCCCTGGAATGCTTTGTCATTCAATTGTTGAGGGCTCATGCCCTGGAATGTTAATCATTCAACCGTTGAGGGCTTATGCCCTGGAATGCTTTGTCATTCAATTGTTGAGGGCTCATGCCCTGGAATGTTAATCATTCAACCGTTGAGGGCTTATGCCCTGGAATGCCTTGTCATTCAAATTGTTGGGGGCTTATGCCCCGGAATGCTTAGTCATTCAACACGATGGAAATGGTGCTACCTTGATGTTGTTGTTGTCGTTGTTGTTGATGGAGAATTTGTCGTAGTTGATGTCGTTGTTGTTGATGGAGAATTTGTCGTAGTTGATGTCGTTGTCGATTGATTGTGTTGTTGTCGTTGTTGTAGATGGAGTTGTTGTAATTGTGGTTGTCGTTGAGTGAGTTATTGTTGATGTTGTTGATTGAGTTGTTGTTGTCGTCGTTGGTTGATTTAGTAAGTGTTTTTAAAGATGAAGAAGTATGAATATTATTGTTGAATATATGATGCTAATTATGTTATTTAATTAAGTTGATGATTTATATATCTACTATTATTGTTTGTGAATCTCACCCCTTCTGCTTGGAATTGTTGCCCTTCGTATGGGTAACTTGCAGGTATTAAAGCTTATTAGAAGTGGTGGCTCAAGTATCTTAGGGCTCTGATACGTAACGGGATGGGAAATTGTTGTCGTGTTTTCATTCCTTATGTATCATTATGAAACTGTTGATGTTGAATGTAATCTTTACAGATATTTTGTTGAGGCCGTGTGCCAAGGTTTTATTGGAAGTTGTTTAATGTTGAAAAATACTTTCCGCTGCAATGAACTGATATTTTATCAAAGTTGATTTTAATAAATAGTACTTTATTCTATTTATGGATTTTTGAAAAGCAGTGTAGCATGCCCGTCAGGTGTTAAACTCTGATTTACTTTTATATTTATGTTGTTGGGAAAACGGGGTGTTACAATTGGTATCAGAGCAGGTTGGTCCGTCCGGCCAAGTAGTAGAGTCGTGTTGAGCCACCTAGGATAGAGTGTCAACTCTAATGTTGTTTTGTTAATTGTTCTGATTGTTGTTTGTGGTGCAGAGTTATGTTTTAGAGGTATATTTTCGAGGACGAAAATTCTAAAGTTGGGGAGAGTTGTAACGCCCCAATTTTATTTAATTATTTTTAGTTATTTAAAGTCCTTTATATGATTTTTAAATCATTTATGTTGATTTGTGATGTGGTGTATTTCATTAAATGGCTATTTTTAGTATTTAATAGAATAAGTGAGAATTAGGATTTATTTTTGAGTTTGGGGGTTAAATTAGAATTTGATAGAATTAAGAGGAGTTAAGGAATATTGAGAGGTTATATTTATTAAGAAATAGGAAATAGAATGGGGAGGCAGTTTTCACGTACAACAGAGAAGAGGGAGAAAAGTCAAGAAAAGGGAAGAGGACCTAGAAGGGCTGCGATTTCGATTATTTAAGGTAAGGGTGAGGCTAACTTACATTAATTTTAGTGTATATGATTCTGATTATGTTTTAACAAAAGTTATGAATAAATTTGGAGAATTGGGAATTAGGGTTATGATGAGAATTGATGATTAAATGATGGAATTAGGGTGAATTGATGTAGAAATGATGAACAGACCTTAAATGTTTCATATATTGATGTTTAGAATCAGTTTTAAGGTTAGAACAATGGGTTTGGGTGAATTTTTGAGAAAAACTGTAACCTGGCCGCACTGTTATTCATCGCTCGCCTCCCGAGTGATGATCCTCGCCATAGCGAGTGATGAAGATCATAGCTCGCCTCGCGAGCAGGAGTTACTCGCCTCGCGAGTTGCACCTTGCAGCTCGCCGTGGCGAACAAGTTTACTCGCCGTGGCGAGTGTGACCAGAGAGCTTGCAAGATTTTGTGTTTTTGAGCTGTGAGTTTAACTTTGGGTGTTTATGAGGGCCTGAACATGTACCTTAATGATTAGGCGAAGTTTTAGATTGAGTTTGAACTCAGAATAGAGTCAGATTGGATTCTAGAGTGTTTTACCCTAACTCGCCGTGGCGAGTAGAGGCTCTCGCCTCGCGAGCTAGTGCTTGACAGACTGCTTTGTTTAGGATTTCATGTGACTTTGTCGCACGAGAGGTTGTGAGCTGATCTTTGGGATAGCAATGAAAGATGTATAGGATATAAATGATGAACTGTGAAGCTGGTTATGGCAAATTGAGGTTATTAATGTGATAAAATTGTACAAGTAATACTTGGTTTATGTTATAATGCTAGACATCGTTGGATTGTATAAGATATTGTTATATCATGCTGACGTATACTGTTGTTGTTGATTGATTTTGATTGTTAATGATCGCTGGTTTATACTTAATTGCATTCAATTAGAATGTACAATGTGTTGGTTCGAGTTGTAAGTGACGAGTTGTCGTTTCTAAGTAACAGAGTCATAGGTTGTTGATGTTGACCAAGTTGGGGAGTGAGTGAGTTATTATGCACGAGCGTTGTCGTTGCCTATGTTGTCGTTGTCGTAGTTGAGTTGTATGTTGATATACACAAGTCGAGTCCTTTCATGATTAGGAAACCGTTGAGGGCTCATGCCCTGAAATGCTTTGTCATTCAACCGTGGAGGGCTTATGCCCTGGAATGCTTTGTCATTCAATTGTTGAGGGCTCATGCCCTGGAATGTTAATCATTCAACCGTTGAGGGCTTATGCCCTGGAATGCTTTGTCATTCAATTGTTGAGGGCTCATGCCCTGGAATGTTAATCATTCAACCGTTGAGGGCTTATGCCCTGGAATGCCTTGTCATTCAAATTGTTGGGGGCTTATGCCCCGGAATGCTTAGTCATTCAACACGATGGAAATGGTGCTACCTTGATGTTGTTGTTGTCGTTGTTGTTGATGGAGAATTTGTCGTAGTTGATGTCGTTGTCGATTGATTGTGTTGTTGTCGTTGTTGTTGATGGAGAATTTGTCGTAGTTGATGTCGTTGTCGATTGATTGTGTTGTTGTCGTTGTTGTAGATGGAGTTGTTGTAATTGTGGTTGTCGTTGAGTGAGTTATTGTTGATGTTGTTGATTGAGTTGTTGTTGTCGTCGTTGGTTGATTTAGTAAGTGTTTTTAAAGATGAAGAAGTATGAATATTATTGTTGAATATATGATGCTAATTATGTTATTTAATTAAGTTGATGATTTATATATCTACTATTATTGTTTGTGAATCTCACCCCTTCTGCTTGGAATTGTTGCCCTTCGTATGGGTAACTTGCAGGTATTAAAGCTTATTAGAAGTGGTGGCTCAAGTATCTTAGGGCTCTGATACGTAACGGGATGGGAAATTGTTGTCGTGTTTTCATTCCTTATGTATCATTATGAAACTGTTGATGTTGAATGTAATCTTTACAGATATTTTGTTGAGGCCGTGTGCCAAGGTTTTATTGGAAGTTGTTTAATGTTGAAAAATACTTTCCGCTGCAATGAACTGATATTTTATCAAAGTTGATTTTAATAAATAGTACTTTATTCTATTTATGGATTTTTGAAAAGCAGTGTAGCATGCCCGTCAGGTGTTAAACTCTGATTTACTTTTATATTTATGTTGTTGGGAAAACGGGGTGTTACAAAATTGGCACGGCGTAATCGCGTTGTTGCGGCTGCAAGTCCATTTGGATAAATAATCCTGGATTTTTCATCTAAATTAAAGGGCATTGTAGTAATTTTCAAATTACAGAAAAAATGATGAGGTAATAGTCATTTTGGGAAATTTTTTTTTTCTGACCCTATTTGCCAAAAAAAATCCAGCTATGACCCCCTTTGAAATTTTTTTACAGAAATGACCCACTTTTTTTTTTTTTTTTTTGTCTTTTTCCTCGTTCCCGCCATCTGAAATGGCGGGACTGAGCCGCCGGTACACGTGGCGCATCCTGACTGGCCACTTTTTTTTTTTTTTTTTCTTTCATTACCGCCATTTGAAATGGCGGGACCCCGGCAGATTTTGACACGTGTCAGCCGTTATTTTTTTTTTTGTCCTGTAGTGTATTCAGAAAATTGAGAAAAAATTTCAATTTTTTTCCTAGAGGGAATCAAACCAGGCATGCATGAGACATTGCCAGGCTGCATTACCACCAAGCCAATGAAGATTTGATGTTAATGTTTGCATCCAATAATATATATATCATTTTTAAAACCAGATTCACACACCATGAGGCATGAACCATCCAATTTTTCATTTTTGTTTTTTTATTGGATAATTTAGGATCTCCGACGAAATATATTTTGATAAAATATCCGACGAATATATGTATATTATTATCCGACAAAATATATATTTTTCACCGATAAATTATCCGACGAAATGATTTATATATTATTTCAAGATAAAATCTAGAATCCAATTAAAATTATAAAATCTCCTATATTTATTTTTTTTATTGGATAATTGAGGTGCCCGTGGCCGGGGTGAATTTTTTTTTTTTATAAAATCGCCTAGTGGCTAGAAAAATTCACCTTAAAGATGAATAAGTGAGGCGAATTCACCTTAAAACAATAAAAAAATTTAATGTGAATTCACCTAAAAAATAAATATAGGAGAGGATAATTCATAGATTGAGCATTATACCAGCAACTTTCCTGAGGAAAAATCATGAAAATCAACATGAATGAAAAGTTTCTCAAATTTACCAAACATGACTAACACATTGTAACTTTGCGACAAACTCACGAGGTAAATGCCATCTTGAAGTCATACCCTTACCCAATTCATATAAAATAACACTAAATAGATTTATCAACAAATAATCACTTACAAGAACATTTATCAAACAGTTTGTGTTCAACGAGCAATAAATCAAAATTTATCAAACAATTTGTGTTCAACCAGCAACAAACCAAATAAATGAATGTAAACCAGAGTCTATAATATGAACTTATTGATATTCTCTTTCTGAAGCCATGAATTGCATGTTGCCAAAATCTCAAAATCCACAACAGAGGTTACAGAACGCTAGAATCACTAGAAGGAAATCCTAATCAAATTCATGAAATCAAATAAGAAGAGGAAGAGAAAATTTACTCACTAATGTTGAAAAATTTGTGTAGATCTGCGAGATAACGATTCTTCTACGTTTGAATCGCAAACCCTAGATCTGACATCTACAAATTGCGTGGAGATGAGAATAGAAAAACCAGAGAAGGTTGAAGCAGGGAGGTTGTAGGTGGTGGTCGCGGCAAGGCTCAGCGTAGCTGCGACGGCAGTGAAGGTTTACCAACAATGAAGAGAAGGGATCTTCGCGTTAATGCGTTATGTGATGGAAGATACCGTAGAGTTTAGTAACAGCTTTTAATTTATTAAAAACCTTTTTTAAGTCAGGTGGACCAATTTAAAAAATTTATTTGTTAAAGCCTTATCGCCGGTTTGAGCTTTTAAATCATGTGGATAGCATCCTATTTAATATCCCTGAGTTAAAAAGTGATTTTTGTACTAGTGGGGAGACCAGAGTCTGGAAATGAACTTACAAACAAGCAGTGGCAGAGATCAGGACTTGAATGAAAGGGACTGGATATCGCAAATTGGCACGGCGTAATCGCGTTGTTGCGGCTGCAAGTCCATTTGGATAAATAATCCTGGATTTTTCATCTAAATTAAAGGGCATTGTAGTAATTTTCAAATTACAGAAAAAATGATGAGGTAATAGTCATTTTGGGAATTTTTTTTTTTCTGACCCTATTTGCCAAAAAAAATCCAGCTATGACCCCCTTTGAAATTTTTTTACAGAAATGACCCACTTTTTTTTTTTTTTTTTTTTGTCTTTTTCCTCGTTCCCGCCATCTGAAATGGCGGGACTGAGCCGCCGGTACACGTGGCGCATCCTGACTGGCCACTTTTTTTTTTTTTTTTTTTTTCATTACCGCCATTTGAAATGGCGGGACCCCGGCAGATTTTGACACGTGTCAGCCGTTATTTTTTTTTTGTCCTGTAGTGTATTCAGAAAATTGAGAAAAAATTTCAATTTTGTTCCCAGAGGGAATCAAACCAGGCATGCATGAGACATTGCCAGGCTGCATTACCACCAAGCCAATGAAGATTTGATGTTAATGTTTGCATCCAATAATATATATTTCATTTTTAAAACCAGATTCACACACCATGAGGCATGAACCATCCAATTTTTCATTTTTGTTTTTTTATTGGATAATTTAGGATCTCCGACGAAATATATTTTGATAAAATATCCGACGAATATATATATATTATTATCCGACAAAATATATATTTTTTACCGATAAATTATCCGACGAAATGATTTATATATTATTTCAAGATAAAATCTAGAATCCAATTAAAATTATAAAATCTCCTATATTTATTTTTTTTATTGGATAATTGAGGTGCCCGTGGCCGGGGTGAAATTTTTTTTTTTTTTATAAAATCGCCTAGTGGCTAGAAAAATTCACCTTAAAGATGAATAAGTGAGGCGAATTCACCTTAAAACAATAAAAAAATTTAATGTGAATTCACCTAAAAAATAAATATAGGAGATTTTATAATTTTAATTGGATTTTAGATTTTATCTTGAAATAATATATAAATCATTTCGTCGGATAATTTATCGGTGAAAAATATATATTTTGTCGGATAATAATATATATATATATTCGTCGGATAGTTTATCAAAATATATTTCGTCGGAGATCCTAAATTATCCAATAAAAAAACAAAAATGAAAAATTGGATGGTTCATGCCTCATGGTGTGTGAATCTGGTTTTAAAAATGGTATATATATTATTGGATGCAAATATTAATATCAAATCTTCATTGGCTTGGTGGTAACGCAGCCTGGCAATGTCTCACGCGTGCCTGGTTCGATTCCCTCCGGGAACAAAAAAAAAAAAAAAAATTGGGTCATTTCTGTAAAAAAATTTCAAAGGGGGTCATAGTTGGATTTTTTTTGGCAAATAGGGTCAGAAAAAAAAAAATTTCTCATTTTGGTCCGGAATATGTAACGAGTAGTCGCCGCAATTGAAATTTCAAAATAGTCATTGATCGTACGCTTTGTTAGTCAAAATAGTTTCCGATATTAAAATGTTTCATTAATATTATCATATCAATCATTCAATATATTTACTTATTATCATATCAGTCCTTACAAATACTTACTTGTCATTTCAATCCCTATATGAAAAGAGTTATTGAGAGATTATTTTAGCGACGGAGACTATAACGATTAATATAGTGCATAATCGGAGACTATTTTGAAATTTTGATACATTGAAGAATTATTGTGACTTCTTATTACACATTCAAGGGACTAAAGTGACTATTATCCTAAAAAGTAATAAAGAGGATGTTGTGGTCCGTGATTTTTCCCTCTCTACGTTGAAGAATTATTGTGACTTCTCATTACATATTCAAGGGACTAAAGTGACTATTGTCCTAAGAAGTAATAAAGAGGAGGCTGTGGCCCGTGGTTTTCCACTCTACATTGCTCTTCCACTGAGTGCATAGAGATGGAGTCTTGCCGCTGCCGAAGTGAGAGTGGAGGCTTTGTCCACATTCTAAACTTGCTTAAAAAAATGTATAATAAATAGCATATGTTGTTACCACTCATAATATTTTTTTTGGACCACTCATAGTTTTTTAAAACAAAACTTATAATTTTGGTATTTATTGTTAGTAAAATTTAAAAATATTTAACTATTAAATTATATTTATTTTAGGGTTAATTAAGTTTTTGGTCCCTATAAATATCAGCAGTTTTGTTTTTAGTCCCTATAAAAATAAATCACACTTTTTAGTCCATACAAAATTTTCCGTTAGTGTTTTTAGTCCCTGTTAAATTAAAATTTGTTTAATTATGCTTAAAATTTTAAATTTTTTACATACTTGTTTAAAACATTATAAAAGGTTCCGCCACAATAAATTAGCTCAAAATTTTATTTTTAGGTCCAAATTTTCGTTAGTTTTATCTTGAATTTTTGGCGTTTTAAAAAAATTATATTTAATTCATTACATGTTAAAAAATTCTAATTTTTTATAAAAGAGATTATTATAATATTCTTAAATCATTTAAAAATATAAAAGTTTAAGTATAATTAAACAAATTTCAATTTAATAGGGACCAACACATCCTTTTAGTCCTTGTAAAATTAAAATTTGCTTAATTGTGCTTAAACTTTTAAATTTGTAACATATTTTTCACATACTTACTTAGAATATTATACAAAGTTCCTCCGCAAAAAAGTAACTTAAAATTTTATTACTAGGTCCAAATTTTCATTAATATAATCTTGAAATTTTGGGTTTTAGAAAAATTTATATTTAATTTATTATATGTTAAAAAACTAATTTTTTTATTTTTATTGTCTTACGATGTTATGAACATGTATGTAAAAAATCAATCAAAAATTTAGAAGTTTAAGCATAATTAAACAAATTTTAATTTAACAGAGATTAAAAACACAAACAGAAAATTTTGTAGGGACTAAAAAATGTGATTTATTTTTATAGGGACTAAAAACAAAACTGCAAATATTTATAGAGACCAAAAACTTAATTAACCATTTATTTTATTTTAGTTGAGCGCGCATGGTTTCAAAGTCATCGCAATCTCTCTCAGTGAGTTGTGGCCATCGCATATTTGGTGCAATGATTCCCATCGATTATATCCAAACTGAGTTGGAGGTTTGGACTTTGGAGTATTTAAATGGAAAAGTTTCTGTACATACATAAATTCTTCTCGCGCACACCAATATAAAATTGTCATGTGAGTTGACTAAAGTATACGAATGAAAGCATGACATCAATAACAAATTATTTTTTATTCTGCCAAAACATTAAATTATTTTTCTCTCAAAAAAAATAAAATAAATTATTTTAATAAGAGAAATTAATAATTAATTGGCATGAGACATCCCATTCGATCATATGATATGGCCTATAGCTACGTTTATAAGGAAGTTTTGTCCTGACTATATCTATTATATTATTTGAAAGAGAAATGTTTTTTTAAAGGAGAAAGAGAAATATTTTTTGACATCAAATTTTTGACGTAGAACATGAAGTTTTTTAGTTTTTACATATATTATTTAAAATGTGATAAGTTATAAAAAATAAAAAAGAGATAGAGATAAAGAAATATATGTATTTTGATTTTCAAATAGGGAAATGGTTAAGATTTATAAGATAGTATGAGAAAAGATCAAGAGCCATGTTATTCAAGCATGCTATCTCACATATATTAACAATACAAACTTGCTAGTTATCTCATGTATATTCACTAGAAAAGATAGTGTAAACTATTAACTATACAATTTATTTTTTATTTTATTTTGCTAAGGAATACAATTTATTAGAACAAGCACGTTATTCAAGCATTTTGTGGAACAATAAAGGAAAAAGAACTAACGAGGGGTGCCTCTTTTTTCATGGGACTGAAGAAGCATCTCCACTACTTGACTCATGGATGGTCTTTCATTCATGTCATCTTTCACACACATCAAAGCCACTTTAACCAAATTCTCAACCTGATTAACATCATATTTTCCTTCCAAATTACCATCAACAATCTCTTCAATCCAAAACATAGTCGTAGGTGCACTTTTCACCTTTTCCATCACCCAACTCACCATTCGATGATGATGCTCCAAACCTCCACTATTATCAACAACACTATGAATTTCCATTGGACTTTTTCCACTCACCATTTCAAGCAAAACAATCCCATAACTATAAACATCAACTTTTGAAGTAATACGAAGATTATAAACCCATTCAGGTGCCATATAACCTCTTGTCCCTCTTATTCTTGAAAAAGCAGAACTATCACGTTCATCTCTATTCAATAGTTTTGATAAACCAAAATCAGCAACCTTTGGTTGAAAATTTGTGTCAAGTAAAATATTTTGAGGTTTCACATCACAATGTAAAACCCATTCCAAACACTCTTCATGTAAATAAGCCAAACCTTTAGCTGTTCCAACAGCTACATTAAACCTCTTATTCCAATCAAGTGAATTAGAACATAGATTCTCCGCTAAAGAACCATGTTCTATATACTCATAGACCAAAAGCCTATGTTTCCCTTCAACACAATATCCCCACATATCAATTAAATTCATATGGTTCAACATACCAATTGTGCTTATTTCAGCTAGAAATTCAGCTTCTCCCTGATGAGCTTCATTTAAGCATTTAACAGCAGCAACACGATCATCATCGAGTGTACCTTTGTAAACAATCCCTCCTCCTCCTCGACCGATCTCTTTGCTAAACCCTCTTGTCGCGGTTTTGAGTTCTGAATACGAAAATCTTTGAAATCCTGTTGCTGAAAGAAGGTGTCTTTGTACTTGATCAACATCATCATGGTTCTTATTGGTTCTAAACAAAAAGAACCATACAAATAAAATTATGGAAAACTCAAACACCCCTATACCTAATGCTAACCAAGTCAAGAAACTTAATATGGAGTTTTTACTTGGTTTTTCGTAGAATCTATTCAAGGGTTGAAACAAAGCAATGGAACAGTTCAAAGGTGAATGTTTAAAAGGAATGGTGGAAGATAACAAAGTATTTTTGGGCAATTTCAAGTAAATATCTCCATCAATATTGTGAGAATCTCTTCCATTGGCCAACAACGTCTTAGGAAAACAATCATATGTAGCAACACCATTGAATTTGAATTGAACAGCTTTGCATTTTTCACAAAGATCCAAACACAACTTTTGACATTGCTTCAAGCTTGTCACTTTTGCTACATACAAATCATAGCCATACAACTCCATGTTTTGAAGATGAAGAAAACCGAAATCCTCAACGCGAGCACTGTCGCAAGAAAGATCAGCAGGTTTAAACTCAGGCTCACACCCTTGTGTCCAATCATTACGATTCTTCAACTTGTAACCTTTCAAACAATAACATGTTCTTCCATTAACAGGATCATAACTACACATGCTATTTTCTCCACAAATACCATGAACCTCACATGGTTCAGCAATAGCTTGCCATGAAACTTCCCATGTCTTAGTTTTATCATTGAAGCTATAAACACGTGGGTTACCGTCATGATCCATTTTGAGTAATCTATGAAGTTTCTTTGGATAATCAATGGTGACAAATTGGTATGCATCAGAGGACATGAAATGGCCAAAGGAATCGAGTAGCGCGATTTTAGTAACATTATAAGTTGATCTTCCTGCATCAACAGGTAATACCCAAGGTGATGGCCAATAGACACTAGATAACAAAGGACTTTTGAATAGAAGACGAAGAGCATTGTCGTTGTCGAAATAAAACTTATAGAAACCTGAGGAATAGTTTGTTTCACTTTTGGATGAAACTAAGGTTGCTCGCTCATTAATTTCTTGGCCAGGAAGAAGAGTATCTGTTGGAAAATCAAAGCTTTGCCAAAGGATACTAATGTTACCGTTGGTCGTGGAGAGAACGAGGTTGCCATTGTTTTGAAGCTTGAGCTGTAATGGAAAAGGAGAAAAGGATGCAGTGGACCAAATTGGTGTTCTTTTTCTGTCTGCATCGGTTAAAATGAGATTACCGTTTTTGAAAAGTGAGAGTTTTGAGTGTTTGCCGTTAACAGGTTGGTCTCTGTTAGCCATCCAAACAATGGTGGGTTGTTTGGATTTTGTGAAGTAGACGGCGAAACAAAAGGCGTTATCTCCGACGGGGAGGAAACCGGCTGAGAAATCGCCGTTGGATGAAATGAGGGTGTTATTTGATTTTTCAACTGAAAGAGATGAGCCTTGTGGGAGGATGTTTGTTGTTGATTGTGATGAAGTTGTTTTGGTGAACAAGAGAAAGAGGAGGAAGAAGACTTGGATTTGCATTGTTAGAAGATAGAGCAAATTCAATGAATTAAATGGAGGGGATGTTGGTTTTGTAGTTTAGTTTAGTTTGATTTCAACTTTGCACCAATAATAGATATAAATATGGGAAATTATATGGTACACCCACTATACTTAAGTGTACCGGTACACTCACTCTTTAAATTCATAGTTAAATGAGTTGTTTTTTGAAGAAAAAAATATTATTTTTTATCATTTATAATTATAATAACTAAATCTTATTCATCAAAAGTGTCAACGAAATAATTTTTTATTTTTTTAAATTTTTATCACTCATAATTGAGAACATTAATTATTTTTTACGATAATATGTAAAAAAAAGTTACTATGATGTTTTTTCTTATGAAATGTTGTTCTATAAAATATAAATATTGACAAATAGCTATTTACTACATAAAAAACGATCGTTCATTTATAAAATTAAGAAGCAGGAGTACCGGTACACCTCATTTTGTGAGTGTACCGTAGAAGTTCCCTATAAATATTTGTAATATCTTTGCTGGAAAAAGTTCCAATAATTTAATTTAAAATTTCAACTTGATATTTTCTCTTTATTCTAGCATCAATTAATCATTTTTAATATTGAATCAGTCAGTCCATCTATGTTTAAAAAATTTAATAATGTTAGACCGAATTTCATTTTTTTACTCGTGTTCATCTATATTACTAAAAAGTCTTAATTAGATATTCAAAACATAAAATTAAATATATCAAATAACATCAATGTTATATCACAATGACTCTTACAATATCTAATCTTTTTTTTTTTTTTGCCAAAGCAATTCAATTCATTTCATTAAAGATCAACGGATTGATATAATCTAGTATGTCAAAATCAATTTGAAAACTAACATTGTATATGACCGCCTTAGTAAAATCATGAACAAACATATTAGCCTCTCTCTTAAAAAAAAAAAAAAATTAGGTAAAATTGCTCTACAATTAGCTAAGATGTGTCATCTATCTTGCACATCTGAGTTGAAAGCATCTACTACTTTTTTTGAATCCTGGTAGAGCACAACTTGATCAAAAGCCAGCTATTGCACCAACTCCACAGCAGCTCGCTTGCCTAGAGCTTTGTCAGTATCAACTTTCGTAACAGATTACATTCGCACTGTTTTAGCACCTACGAACATCCCCACACTATTGTGATGCTCGGAGAATGAGGCATTAAGGTTACACTTGATCTTATTTGAAGTTAAACTTTATTGTTGGCACTGTTTTAACAAGTTACATTCCCACTGTCATAATAGGTACATTCACATTGTTTTAGCATCTGCTGTATCTGGCTCTATAAGTCTCCACAAATCAAGATTTCGCCAAATCTCAACACTTTTAGCGTTGAAGCGTCTAATCCAAAAAATTAATATGATCTTATTTTAAGTTAAGTTTTATCTAAAATTGTGATTTTGTTGTTGTTAAATAGAGTCTAATTGTAATGCTGACCAGCAAAATATTCTATATGGTATATTATTGAATGATTCGGTATACAAATTTATAACGAAATTGGACTCGGGTGTCGGGACTTGAACCGAGTTTCTCGAGGTTGAAGAGAGAAACTCTCAACCAAGTGACCTCTTAAAAGATAGACGCGCAATTGGATTAAAAATAAAAGTTGATTCAATCACATAAACATTTTTAAAAATAAATGACTACTAAAAAATTCTAATTGCATACCTTTGTTCAATCATGTGGTATTTATAAATTATAAGTGGCTCCAATTGTGATAAAAATCGATGGCCGACTGTAATGTGTGAATCATAGCAATGCAAGACCGAGACGCATGGGAAAATAATGAGAAAAACTATCAACTTGCCATTGTGCTTACGTCCTGTTTTGATTCTTTGACTATTGCAATATCTTTTTGTTTTTACTTAGCTTAATTAATAGAAGTTCTAGCCCTCTGACTTTCTCAAAGTATCAATTTTGACCTTCTAAGAAAAAAAAACTATAAAACTGTCCCCTAAGTTTTGCATTTGTGGCAGTTTTGGCCCCAAGACCAATTTTGACTCAGTATACGCTGACGTGACACCTTAAGTGAGGTGCCACGTGTTATTTATTTATTTATTTTTTTGCTTTGGAGGGTCAAAAATGCTACAGTTGCAAAACTTAGAGGGCGGTTTTATAGTTTTTTTTTCTTAGGGGACCAAAATCGCAACTTCATGAAAGTTAGGGAGCGAAAATTGTTATGAAGTATTTTTCTTATAACTACTTGTTTTCCATGAAATTTCTCTTGAATTATTAAATTCAATTAATTCCATAACCATACACATCCTACACGCTCGAGTTGACTAGGTTGATAAGAGCTGATTGAACTACCTGTTGTCTCTGCCCTGGTTTTTTATTCTATGGGTGACCATTTTCATGTTGGCTAGCACAAAGAATTTGTAAATACGTTGATAGCTCTGCTTATGAGTTAGTTGGTACTTGGTAAATATTTTATAGAAAGTAACGAGCATCCTCATTAATTATACATTAATCAGTGACTAATACATGGCGTGCGTTTTTCCTATTCAACCAAATACTGCCTGCTAGTGTCACCCAGGTTAAAAAACATGCAGGTTGTATAACCTCGATGATGTCAGGTGGTGGATAAAGTAACTACAATTTCCAAATAAACTTATAAAAGAATACGAGGTCAAGATCATCGACGCATGCATTCAAACAAGACAATTACCGGGAGCAAAACTAAAATACAGGAGTATTTCACTTCACTTATAATAAATTCATGCTTTTAGATGGGTTAGTATTACTCGCTCTGATCTTATTTATAAAAGAATGTTGGGTGAGCAAAAATTAATTGGAAACTTCTATGGTACACTCACAATTTTGAGTGTACTAGTACTCTTGTTTCATAAATTATATAAGTTAAAGACCACTTTAATGAAATAAAAAGGTATTTGTCAATATTTATATTTTAGAAAACATCATTTCATAAGAAAAACCATCATTTCATTGTTTATAAGGATCATATTACAAAATTTACATTTTGTCATAAAAAATAATCAATATTCATTGTTATGAGTAATAAAAATTCTTAAAAATAAAATTTTATTTCGTCGAAGCTTTTGGTATATAAAATTTAATTATCTTAATTGTCAATGATAGAAAATAATTATTTTTCTTCAAAAAAACAACTCATTTATTATTAATTTTATGACTTGGTGTACCGATACACCCAAATTTATTGGATGTACCATAGAATTTGCCTAATTAATTTACCTAGTTCAAAATTTTGTCTTGTTATATCAACTTTTCTTAACCAAACTTTCTTATATATAAATAAGACCGAATGAAGTATTTTGTATTGAAATTGTATTGAAGTTCAACAATGTCATAATTTTCGAATTGTTGGATGCATATGTGTGTTTAGACACTCTCATCTAATGGATTAGCTTTTGGAGCAAAATCCAAACACACTTAACATGGCACGATCATAATCAGATTAAGGGTGTGTAACCATTGAAGTTGTATTAGAGTCCCGCATTGTCAAAGTTCATGTGTTGTTTAATGCATACATATATGTGTGTCGACACTCTTATCTTTTGAGTTAATTAACTTTTATGAATGAAATGCAATTTTATTAAAGGATCTTGTTATTGGATTGAAAACTACTACAAACCCTAGCTTAGCAGCTTCACAACAAACTCATTTTGTTCATGTCGAATCTCAAACCAAACACCACAATTGTTGAAGAATGTTCTTATTATCAAATGACCTTCGAAAAACAAGCGCTTCCCTACATACCCTAGCTTAGTAGCTTCACAACAAACTCTTTTTGTTCATGTCAAATCTCAAACCAAACACCACAATTGTTGAAGAATGTTCTTATTATCAAATGACCTTCGGAAAACAAGCGCTTCACTACAAACTCGGCCTAACAAGTTATCTCGAGAGGTAAATTTTTTATCAATGGTGTAGTTCTTCACAATATCTCAACAGGTAAATTTCTTATTAGAGGTAAATTTGGAGGATCCTCAATAACTAAAATGAAATCATGAAATTGAAACAAATTTAACAACAAAAATAAAATAAAATAAATCATACCTACTGAATAGACTGTGATCTAGACACGCTTTTTCATCACACAAAATCTGTCATTTTGGACACTTTCCAACAGCGATAAGGGTTTTAGAGTTACATTACATTTGTTGTCATAAAAAAAGTGTTTATAGAGCTAATGGATGATAAGATTATGTTTTGATACTCAAAATTCTTTAAATAAAAGGTTATGTTTAGGGTGAGGCCTAGATTACCGTCTCTTGTTTAGAGGGTAATTTACCCTCTCATAATATCAATCAATCAAAATGTAATATACATAAGTAACATTAAATGTCAAATAAATGAATAGATTTTTTTTCTAAAAAGAAAAGAGTTAATCTTAATTATTTTTTATTTGAAAGAGAGTTAATTTTAATCATAAGGTAACTTTTAATACTTTTAATTTTTTTTATTTTTTTTAAACAACAAATGATTTAATTTTTTTTATATTAAAGTGTTCAATCTTAATTAATTTACACTACAAGACTTATAACAAATAAAATTTTACATCAAATTTCATTCATCTGGATGTCCTTAAATTCGTCATTTACATTCATAAAATTTCTTCCATTCCAGAACCCCGAACGTGAGAGGAAAAACATCACTTTCTTTCAAATTTCTTCTTCTTTATTCTTTCATATTGATCAATTTTTGTTTCTTTTTCATTCTTCTTCCCATTTTGATTGTTCAATTTTGTCGTTCCAAATTACCGCAATTTCCAATTGTCGTTGTTTCTAGAACCGCGTCAGGTATCGTGATTTTTTATTTATTTAAGCAGCCAACCTAATAAAATCTGTTAACACGCATAGACTTGTCTCACTATCAGCAAAAGCCTTTAAGTCCAAATAAAAGAAAAAAGCCTCATCACATAACCATTTCAGCACCAACCAAAAAAATGCTAGCAAATTGCCACAACATTACAGCGGCAACACCTGCTAGCAGCCCTCAAAGTACAACGGTGATTTACTCAATTGTTATAATTAACTACCTCACAACCAAGAAAAATCAAATAAAAAAGAAAAATCAAGTCATCATACCCGACGTTGTACTGGAAATAAAGGCAATTCTCACGATATTTGAAATCATGACGATTCTCACGAAAATTGAAAAATGCGGCAGTTGGGAACGACAAAATTGAATAATCAAAATGGGAGGAATAAAATTTATGAATATAACTGATAAATTTAAGGACATTCAGATGAAAGAAATTTGATGTGAAATTTTAATTGTTCTAAGCCAGTCATGTAGTGTAAATTAATTAAGATTGAACACCTAAATATAATTAAGGCAATATTACATTATGAGTATTTTATCTTATTTATTTGTAACACTTTGGTCCTTTGTCTTTATTTTTTTTTACCGTTTAGGTCTTTTATCTCTCTTAAAAGCACATATACATATTTTTTTGCATTTTTTTTATTAAAAAATATATAATTTTATTTTTAAAAATATATTTTTATTAAAACTGAAAAAAAAAATTCAAAAATATGATGAAGATGTTCATCATCTTCATCTTCTTCCTTTGAATCTTCATGATCTTCTTTAAATAAATAAAAAATTCTACTAAAATATATCTCCAAATATCGTGAATTAATGTTATATTCACCTTAAATCTTATTTTAATCACAAAAATCAAAACCTTAATTTCACAAATGTTGCAAGGCAGATGGTGGAGGCTTAGTCACTGACGGAAGGGTTAGGCTTTACGAAAGTTAAGACTGTTCTGGAAACAACAAAATTGATGTGCAAAGCTGCTATCAATTTTGGGGTTATTTTTATGTCGACTTGAATATTGAGTTAGAAAATAATAATAATAATAATAATAATATACAGCGTGACAATTTATATAACTAATTTTTTTATTTTTTTTTTGTGATGAAACTAAATCTCTTTCTCTATAGAGGTTTGATTTTTGTGTTTAAAAGAATATTTGAGGTGAATATAGCATTAATTCATGATATTTGGAGATATATTTGTGTAGAAATTTTTTTGATTCAATGAAGATGATGAAGATTCAAAGGAAGAAGATGAAAATGATGAACATCTACATCATATTTCTGGATTTGTTTCATTTTTAATTAAAAGATATTTTAAAAAATAAAATTATGTATTTTTTTTAATAAAAAAAATGAGAAAAAGGATGCATATGTGCTTTTATAAGAGATAAAAGACCTAAGCGGAAAAAAGGACCCAAGTATAACAAATAAATAAGATAAAAGATCTATAATGTAATCATGTCTATAATTAAATAAAAATTAAAAGTATTAAAAATTACCTTATGATTATAATTGATTCTTTTTTTAGAAAAAAATTGATTCATTTATGACATTTAATGTTGCCAATGTATATTATATTTTGATTGGTTGATATCATGAGAGGGTAAAATACCCTCTAAATAAGAGAGTGTAATATATAAAAAACCTATGTTTAGGAGTGTTTTTAGTTAGGAGTGTTGGAGAAGTTTGAGTTTTAAAATCCTCATCAAATTATATATACATGCTACTGGATCCCGACAATCCTGACGAATCTCGTCCGAATGGGTGAATGTGATAAATAGGGTTGGGAATAGACCAGGCCGGCCTATAGGGGCCTATGACCTGGCCTGTTTAAGCCTGGTCTGGCCTGGCCTGTTTATTAAAAAGGCTAGGCTTAGGCTTTTTAAAAAGCCTATTTAAGTAAATAGGTCAGACTTAGGCTATCAAAAAAGCCTATGAAGCCTAATAGGCCGGCCTGTTTATGCATGTTAGGCTTCATAGTGGACTTTTTAAATAGGCTTTAAAGCATTATAGTGAAATAGGCTTTTAAGGCCTTATAGTGATAGACAAGTCTTACACTCAAATAGGCTTTGAGGCCTATTAAACCTATTTAAAAGTAGATAAAATGGAATGTTTAGTGACTTTAATAGTAAGTAGGCCTGTAAATAGGCTTTCAGGCCAGGCCAGATCAAAAAAATAGGCCTATGAAAGGCCATAGGCCAGGCTCTGGCCTGCAAAAAATTCCGTAGGCCAGGCTCAGACCTATCAAAGCCTGGCCTGACCTATTCCCAACCCTAATGATAAATGCTAAAATGGAAACTAAAAGGAGACTTGTAACGATTTGAGAAACTTTCATAATCCAACTCAACCATTTGGATTTCATTCAACCTTGATTTGAAGTACTAGATGTGTGACTTATTACAAAATATTATTTGGTATAATAATTGAAGATTCAAGTTCTCGTAATATATTTGTCAAAAAAAAAAAGTTCTCGTAATATCAATGTTAATTTAAAAATTAAAGGTAGACCTAATAAACCATGAATTTATTATAATAACAACTCTTGATTTTTTCACTTTACACTTTACCCGCTTTAGAGGATCTAAAACCAATGTGAATGTTAAAACTTCTTAAGTAAAATCACACCGTGTTTTGTTAAGAGGAATGATATTTGTACAATCATTTTTTGACAACTTTTGAAACAACCATCTCTCTCATACTCACATGTGTTTTAATTCTCTCTCTTCTTCTTTTTCTCTCTATTATATTTATCCAATAAGAAGAAAGGAAAAGTGGTTGTCACAAAAGTTGTTTAGAATTGCTTGTACAAATATCATTCCTCTTTTGTTAAATCAACAATTTATCAAAAGACCACATCAAAGGCTTCACCAAATCAACAAGAGGACCTTTAAACCTTTATTGATTATCAAAAACAACTTGATTATGAGACTTCCAAATAATCCACAAACAAACCATCCATATCAAGTGAAGACACTTCTTCGCATTTTTTTCATGGGAAATCAACCTATAAATTGAGTAACGTAATTAGAATTATTGTTCGACAAAGCACAATAATGCCTACCCATGACATATCATCCGACCATGACTTACAAGATGCATGACAACAAAAACAAGAAAATTAGATGTTTCAATTACTATACATCATTCCGTACGAGACTGACTATAGTTAGAGAAGCACTTTGTTCACTTGAGAGAAAAAGTTAGTTGAAGGGTGTAGGGCTCTATTAGCTAACTTTTCTTTGTTTGATGATGTGGAGGATGTTTGACAATGAGATGTTAATACAAGTGGCATATACTCGGTCAAGAAAAGCTCATAAGCTAATTAATCCTATTAGTATCGCTAATGTCTCTACGCATAGATGAATGATTAACTCGACAAACTTACAAATGAATATCCATGCATTTTAAATGAAATGGCATGATCGTATATCTACAATACATGAAAGCTACAACTTGATAAATTTGTCACTTTTGTAATAAATAAATAAAGGGTTAAATATGTTTTTGGTCCTTATAAATATATAAATTTTTCGTTTTAGTCCCTCTAAATTTTCCTTCAACTTTTAGTCCCTGTAAAATTTTCAATCACTACTTTTGGTTCTTCTTTTAAAGTAAACTCATATGTGAATTCATATTTTTAAATAAAATTTCGCAGAAAATTTCATAATATTATAATAATCTCTCCCAAAAAAAAATAGATTTTATTAACATAACATAAATTTAATATGAATTTTTACATTTTTTCGGTTAAAAATTCATATTAAATTTGAGTTTTGTTAAAAAATTATAACTTTTTTTGTGAATTTTTTTTACAATATTTTACATATTTCTGCACAATTTCATTAAAAAATACAAAAAAATAGGGACTAAAAGTAGTGACTAAAAATTTTATAGGGACTAAAAGTTGAAGGAAAATTTTAGAGAAACTAAAATGAAAAGTTGGTATATTTATAAGGACCAAAAACATATTTAACTCTTAATAAATTCACATCTAACATGAAAGCTACAACTTGATAGCTTCTGTAAGCTCATGTCCGCGTTTGGTATCCACATTACCAAACACTAGCCAGCTGACTTTCATATTTTAAAGGTTTTTTTTATTATTAAAATTGATTTTACTTCTTGAATTTATTCTAGTCTGAAGACAATATATGTATCTCCTAAACGTGAATTTTATATTTAGATTTTTTGTTCAGCATATTTTCACATATCATATCCAAACATAAATAATTTTGAGTCATGCTAACAACTTACTTTCTTGTTTTATATTTTAATTAATTTTTAGCTAAAATCAGTGTTCTCTATGTAGAACTAAATATTCACGGAAATATTTTCGTGAGTTTGGCTCAGTTGATAAAGTCAATACATAAAATATGTAAAGTCCAGAATTCAAACCCCAGCCACCACAAAAAAGGAAAAAAAATATCATAGAAATACAAGTTTTTTTTTTTTTTTTTTTATAAAAAAAAAATCTCATATTTGATGAGATATGACTTGACAATGTGTTTATAACACAAGGTCGTTCATAGAGTTTTAAGATTCTTAGGCATAATATGAGAAAAGACCTCTTACATAACTCGTCATAAAAATTGTTAGCTCGTTATTGTGATTTTATTAACTTTTCATTTCATTTTTTTTCGCTTTCCACTACCAAATAAATATTTTTTTAGGCAACATCTAAAAATAAATCAAATACTCTATAGACATCAAAACAACATAAAATATCGTAGAATTATAGAACACTAGCACATGTGAAGTAGACTAAAATTTTAACACCTAAGAATAATAACACCAGAAAAGAAAAAGTATATCAACAGGTAATTAACTAAATTTTAAACATTTGGATGCAAAATTCTCCAATGTTAAACTCATAACAACAATAATACATGATACAAAATTAGTGTTAGACTTTTTAGAGGAATCATAGATACAAGAACTCTTTTGTACACTATAAGTACATCATTTCTCTTTTTATATGCTATAATTAAGTATCTCTAACAAGTTCATTGTGATGATACATGAATGTGTCTCACATGATTTTGTACTATCAAATTTAACTATGCAATCATTTCAATCAATTCAAGAAAGTTTACATTACTATATTGATGTGATTTATTTTTTTGGAACCTTTGAAAGACAAGATTAAGATTAATTTCTCTAGTGGGTCCATTTTCAACTAAAATATAATTTGTTTTGTTATGAAAATTATCCCAATTTATTGGATAATAAATATCACCAATATTTTTAATATTAGTGAAGAACATTATTAGGAAGAAATGGCCCAAATAAATATAACCAATTTCTTCGATAATAATTTTTTGGTACATTATTAAAAACAACCAAATTATTTTATAGGAAGGGTGTATGTAGAAATCTTCATGCTATATGGGGGTACATATAGCAAATTGCGCCTAAAACATTAACATACCTCAGTCCAGCCCTTCATCATTCAATGTTTGGGGTCTTTATGTGAAATTTGATATATATACCCCAAATAAACAAATATATTTCTATATACACCCACTTCATAAAAAAAACTGGGCCCTCTACTAGCAAGGGCAATAGTCCGTCGCGCTCCCGGCCTATGGCCTAGGGTCGGCCCTATTTATAAATGAGAGCAGTCATCATCGTACAAAATAATTTTGTAATGTTGAGTTAGACTCAACTCAAATTCTAAGATAGTATTATAGTTTATCTAAAATATATTGGATCATCCGCTGTTAGAACTTCGTTGTGAGACAACTCGGGCTGCAATCCAGATATCCAATTTTATATGTCTAATACAAAAACAAAAAAAAATGTTGACATTAATTATGGACCTAAAATTATTTTAGTCGAAAAATCTTTGCTGTCACATGTCAGTGATCGTCTAATCTAAGATCAAACCATCTATATTCAAACTTTGTATTTTTAAAATTATTATTAAATTTAAAAAAAAAATTGTTTCTTTAGGTCGTTTGATTAAGATCACACACAGTCTCTAAGAAAGTGTTCAACATGAGGAATCAAACTTCGTTAATTTTTTTTTGTCACTTCGAGAAAGAGTTCGACACGATGAATAATATTTCGTTAATTGTTAGCACGGTACAAGTTACACCTTACAAATACAAGACTTTTTAATGGCAAAGTATATCTTTTTGTCCTTTAAGTTTGAACAAAATATCAAGTTGGTTTTAAGGTTTTTATGTTATAAATAGATTCTTTAGGTTTTTCTAAAGTTTTAAATAAGACCGTTAAGTTTATTAGAGTTTTAAATATGTCTTTTAAGTTGTTAATTTAATACACATATTTGAAGTTTTTTAAGTTTCAAATAGGTTTTTAAAAGGATAATAAGGGCTTGTTTAAAACTTAAAGAAGTATCACGTATTTTTGTCAAACTTAAAAGATCAAAAGAGGTATTTTATATTTTTTTTTTAATTGAAATTACAAGTTTTTTGTTGACTCGATTACTTGTCTTTAGTCTCAAGTAAACAGCCTCCAATAAAATAGATTACTTATTTGACTCGATTACGTGAAACGAACGAACGATGAAGTTTACCTTAGTGCTAATTATTATATTTGAGTCATCCTTCGTTAAAGATTTTTTATATACACAAACGTTTAATTCAAGCATCGATGTCTTATTTGGACCAATCCCCTAACTCTTTTGCAAAAAAGTACATATTAAAGTATAGGCCAACAATATTATTCTATTTTGAAAAAGAGTAGACCAAGACTTTCTTTTTCACGTGTTATTTGATTAATTTCAATTCTCTCCTTCTGGAACAGTGTGTATGAAAAGCAATTGGTAAATATTAAAAAAAAATATATAAAGGCAAATATTAATTAAATTATACACAATGACAGGGTAGCATTTCATATAATTTATTCTCTTGTGTTTAAGATATGGCGTATAAAATAACGTAGTGTTGAAAAAGAGGTCAATCTATCTCCATCTCAAAGCCAAACCCAAAAATTGTAAATGTCTTCATTTTTCTTGTTAGTTTTTCTGATCATTCAAACATGGCCAATGAAGCTAGAAGCCCAAAAAAACATATTTATATTAGCAGGACAAAGCAACATGGCTGGAAGAGGAGGAGTAGTAAACGACACGACAACCGGTGTCACAACCTGGGACGGTGTTGTTCCACTTCAATGTCAACCAAATCCATCAATTATGAAGCTCAATGCAAATCTTAAATGGGTTGAAGCACATGAACCTCTTCATGAAGACATAGATACGCTAAAGACAAATGGGGTTGGACCAGGTATGGCATTTGCGAAACATGTGCTGGAAAAAAACTCGGGACTTGGTTTGGTGGGGTTGGTCCCATGTGCAATTGGTGGCACCAATATAAGTGAATGGGAAAGGGGTAAAGTGCTTTATAACCACATGATGAAGAGGGTTAAAGCATCGTTGCGTGATGATGGTAATATTAGAGCACTTCTTTGGTTTCAAGGGGAGACTGATACGGTAAGTCTAACTGATGCAGAATCATACCAAGCTCTGATGTGTTTGTTGATTAGGGTGTTAGATTCAATTGAAGATTTTAGTATCTATATTTTTTGTTGTGAATCTCACCCATTCTGTTTGAAAATGTTGTCCTTCCTATGGGTAACTTGCAGGTGATCCTGAGTAGTTGGTGGTGGCTCAATGTCGTGTCCAGGGCTCTGATACGTGGGATGGGAACTATTATTTATTTTATTGTTGTTTTCCTTCCATGTATCAAATTTTGGAATTATGATGTGGAGCCGTTTATTGTCTCATGAACAATGTTGTTGACTTATGGTAAGGCCTTTAATGCCGTAAACTGTTGTTGGATTGGAAACTATTCCGCTGCTATGTTTTCATATTTAGTAAGTTGTGTTGATTAAATAGTTTTATTTTCTATTTAAGGATTTTTGAAATGGCAATGTAGCATACCCGTTTAGTGAAATACTCTGATGATTATTGTTATTTATTTACTTTTGGGTAACGGGGTGTTACAATTTGGTATCAGAGCAGGTTGGTCCGTCCGGCCAAGTAGTAGAGTCGTGTTGAGCCACCTAGGATAGAGTGTCAACTTTAATGTTGCTTTTTGTTGTTGTTCTGAGTTGTTGTTTCTCGAGTAGAATTTCGTGATGACTGGAAGTAGAGATGCTGCCCTTGTTGCTGCGCTTGAGGCTGTAGCTCAAGCTGTTCAACAGCAACCTAAGGTTGAGACTGGTAATGATGGAACCAAGATGCTGGAAACTTTCTTGAGGAATCATCCACCAACATTCAAGGGTAGGTATGATCCTGACGGTGCTCAGAAATGGCTGAAGGAGATTGAAAGGATATTCAGGGTCATGCAGTGTTCTGAGGTTCAAAAGGTGCGGTTTGGGACGCATATGCTAGCTGAAGAGGCCGATGATTGGTGGATTAGTTTGTTACCTGTTCTGGAGCAGGATGGTGTGGTAGTGACCTGGGATATGTTCAGGAAAGAGTTCCTGGGTAGGTACTTCCCGGAAGATGTCAGAGGAAAGAAAGAGATTGAGTTTCAGGAGTTGAAGCAGGGTGACATGTCTGTCATAGAGTATGCTGCTAAGTTTATGGAACTTGCCACATTCTACCCTCTTTACAGTGCGGAGACAGCTGAGTTCTCCAAGTGTATCAAGTTTGAAAATGGTTTGAGGGCTGACATCAAAAGAGCCATTGGATATCAACAGATCAGAGTCTTTTCTGAGTTGGTTAACAGGTGTAGAATCTATGAAGAAGACACCAAAGCTCATTACAAGATAATGAGTGAGAGGAGGGGTAAGGGACAGCAGAATCGTCCTAAGTCGTACAGTGCTCCTGCTGACAAGGGAAAGCAGAAGATGGGTGATGACAGGAGGCCCCTAGAGGAGAGATGCTCCTACTGAGATCGTTTGTTATAAGTGTGGTGAGAAAGGCCACAAGAGTAATGTTTGTGGTAAAGATGATAGAAAATGCTTCAAGTGTGGTCAAAAGGGTCACGGCCTAGCCGAATGCAAGCGTGGGGATATTGTCTGCTACAATTGCAATGGAGAGGGTCATATCAGCTAAGGGTTCAGTAACCACTTCTTTTGTTTGTATGCGGTGTCCCATATCTATGTTTGGTAGAGATTTTGTGATTGATTTAGTTTGTCGGCCGTTGACGGGTATGAATGTGATTTTTGGTATGAATTGGTTAGAGTATAATCGAGTTCATATCAACTACTATAGTAAGACGGTGCATTTTTCTTCTGCTGAAAAAGAAGGTGAGGTTGAGCTTCTGTCTACAAAACAGATGAAACAGTTTGAACGTGATGGAATCCTGATGTATTCTCTAATGGCACAACTGTCGTTAGAAAATCAAGCTGTGATCGATGGGTTACCTGTAGTGAATGAATTTCCAGAAGTATTTCCTGATGAGATTCCTGATGTGCCACCGGAGAGGGAGGTTGAATTTTCAATTGACCTTGTTCCTGGAACTAAGCCGGTGTCGATGGCACCATACCGTATGTCAGCTTCTGAGTTAGCTGAGTTGAAGAAACAGTTGGAGGATCTGTTAGATAAGAAGTTTGTAAGACCCAGTGTTTCACCTTGGGGAGCACCGGTGTTGTTGGTCAAGAAGAAGGATGGTAGTATGAGACTGTGTATTGATTACCGTCAGTTGAACAAAGTTACGATAAAGAACAAGTATCCGCTTCCCAGAATTGACGACTTGATGGATCAGTTGGTTGGAGCTAAGATATTTAGTAAGATTGATTTGAGGTCTGGTTATCATCAGATAAAGGTGAAGGATGAGGATATGCAGAAGACGGCCTTTAGGACACGTTATGGTCATTACGAGTACAAAGTGATGCCTTTCGGAGTTACTAATGCGCCTGGTGTGTTTATGGAGTACATGAACCGAATTTTCCATACTTCCCTGGATAAGTTTGTTGTGGTGTTCATTGATGATATCTTAATTTATTCCAAGAATGAAGAGGAGCATGCAGAGCATCTGAGAATAGTATTGCAAGTTTTGAAGGAGAAGAGGTTGTATGCAAAGTTGTCAAAATGTGAGTTCTGGTTAAGTGAAGTAAGCTTTCTAGGTCACATTATTTCTGGTAGTGGTATTGCAATGGATCCCTCAAAGGTTGATGCAGTGTCACAATGGGAGACTCCGAAGTCGGTAACAGAGATCAGAAGTTTTCTGGGTTTGGCTGGTTATTACCACAGGTTCATAGAAGGGTTTTCGAAATTGGCTCTTCCGTTGACTCAGTTGACCTGTAAGGGTAAGTCTTTTGTTTGGGATGCTTAGTGTGAGAGTAGTTTCAATGAGTTGCGTGTTCATGAGAAGAATTATCCTACACATGATCTGGAATTGTCTGCGGTGGTTTTTGTTTTAAAAATTTGGAGGCATTATTTGTACGGTTCCAGATTTGAGGTGTTCAGTGATCACAAAAGTTTGAAGTATTTATTTGACCAGAAGGAACTGAACATGAGGCAGAGGAGGTGGTTAGAGTTACTGAAGGATTACGATTTTGGCTTGAATTACCATCCTGGTAAAGCCAATGTAGTTGCTGATGCTTTGAGCAGGAAAACTTTACACATGTCTGCTTTGATGGTCAAGGAATTTGAATTGTTAGAACAGTTCAGAGACATGAGTCTTGTCTGTGAATTGTCGTCTCAGAGTATACAGTTGGGAACGCTGAAGCTTAAAAGTAATTTCTTAAACAGTATCCGAGAAGCTCAGAAAGTGGATTTGAAGTTGGTTGATCTGATGACTTCAAGTAATGACATCGAGGATAATGATTTTAAAGTTGATGATCAGGGTGTGCTGAGGTTCAGAGGTAGAGTTTGTGTTCCTGACAATGATGATTTGAAGAAGTTGATTCTTGAGGAGAGTCACAAGAGTAGGTTGAGTATTCACCCGGGGGCTACAAAAATGTACCATGATTTGAAGAAACTGTTTTGGTGGTCCGGTTTGAAAAGAGATGTTGCTTAGTTTGTTTATGCCTGTTTGATTTGTCAGAAGTCCAAGGTTGAGCATCAGAAGCCTGCAGGGTTGTTGACACCGTTAGATGTACCGGAGTGGAAGTGGGATAGTATCTCTATGGATTTTGTGACGAGTTTACCGAACACTCCGAGAGGGCATGACGCTATTTGGGTTGTTGTCGACCGGTTGACAAAGTCGGCACACTTCATTCCTATTAATATACGTTATCCGGTAGCGCAGTTGGCAGAGATTTACATTCACAGTGTGGTGATGCTCCATGGTGTTCCGTCGAGTATTGCGTCGGATAGAGATCCGAGGTTCACTTCTAGGTTCTGGAAGAGATTACAGGACGCCCTGGGTTCGAAGTTGAGGTTGAGTTCGGCTTATCATCCTCAAACAGATGGTCAGTCGGAGAGGACAATTCAATCATTGGAAGATTTGTTGAGGGTGTGTGTGCTTGAACAAGGTGGACCTTGGGATAGTCACTTGCCTTTGATTGAGTTTACTTATAACAACAACTATCACTCAAGTATTGGTATGGCACCGTTCGAAGCCTTGTATGGTCGGATGTAACACCCCGTTTTCCCAATATACAAATTTCTTAAACAATTATCAGAGTAAAAACCATAAACGGGATATCACATAGAAACGTAATCCAAAACAGTTAAATAATAATTTAACCTTCACAAATATCTTAACGTAGCAGCGGAAATATTAGTTCGGAAATCATAAATCAGTTTGGCACGTAGGCCCCATCAAAACAGTTCATATCGTAATCCATAACATGATAAAAATAACATATTAATCACGTAAGAGAATGAAGCATGAATAACATTAAACCCCATCCCGTACGTATCAGAGCGACCTAGACGACACAGTGAAGGCAAGGCCACTCATGTAACGCCCTAGTCGTTATTTTATTATTTTTGGAATTATTTAGAGTCTTTTATGTATTTTATAACATATGTGACATTTATGTGGTGTGTGGAATTTATTTATATAAATAGAGTAATAAGAGAAAATTAATTATTTTAGGAGGTTAGGGATTAATTGGAAATTAATGGTAATTAGGAGGGGTTTAATGAAAAAGGGAAGTTACACTTTGAAGGAATAAGGAAAGAAAGATTAGGAAAAACAATAGTACGTGAAAACATTGTGTGTTGGGAGAAAAACCAGAGAAAGCAAGAGAAACCAAGAACAAGGGAAAACTTAGGAGCTGATGTGCTGTGTTAATTCTTCCTACAAATTCTAAGGTAAGGGTGAGACTATCTCTCAGTAATCATAATCTATAATTCCTGAAATCGACCTAATTGAATAGTTTTTGAAAAATAATATGAAAATTAGGGTTTGATGATGATTCTGATGGAATGAGTAAAGATGATGTTAGTTTTCTCGGAATTTAATGTTAAGAATGAAAGCTTAATCCATGTTGTTGCTACAATCCATTAATTGATTGAAATTTTGATGAATTGTATGAATTGATGAATATGTGGATGATGATAGAATGATTCTGTAATTGTTGCTGTTGAGGGTTGAATTGTGTTTCTTTATAATGCCTAGTTGTATATAGGACCTGTAAACATCTGTTGGAAAACATTTTGGGTGATCAGGGGATTAAAATGGGGTTTTTGGAGTGAGAAGGAGTCTGAAACCGTAGGTTTTGCACTGCCCAGATGAATGGTCGCTTAAGCGAAGCATCCGTCGCTTAAGCGAGCATTCAAGTAAGCTGCCCAGAATGCGATTTTACCCGTTCGCTTAACCGAACCGTGAGCGAACTGGTAAGCGAAAATTAAGTTTGGTTCTGCCAAGAATTCGCTTAAGCGAATGGTGAGCGACCCTGTGAGCGAAAAACCATTTTGCTTCTGTCCAAATTTCGCTCAAGCGAACCGTGAGCGACCCGTAAGCGAACTGAGCCCAGAACCTACTGTAAGTTGGTCGCTTAAGCGAACTAGCCGTCGCTTAAGCAAAGTGAACCTTAGTCAGCCTTTTTCTGAACCTTGTTCGTGAGTTAGGTGACCCCTTTTAGCGCTTCTTGTGTGTTTTCTTAGCTTGTATAACTTTGTTAGGGTAACTAATCCTACTTTAACATAATGATGAATGATTTGGTTGATTTCTGTGAATATTTAAAGATATTGAAAAGGGTGAACTAGGTAAGTGAACCTGTCACATTAAGAGGAGTAGTGAGTCATATGAATACATATGTAATAGTAGAGTTGTATGTAGGTATACACTGGTTGGGTAGTTGCATAATCATCAAGTGGGAGAGCTTCGGCTCTGGAACGCCTCGTCGTTCAAAGCGGTGGAACACTAGTTGTTCAAAGCGGTGTGGAGCGGTGAGGACTTAGGTCCTGCTGAGAATGCTTTAACCATTCGACAGCGGTGTGGGTCACGGCCCTGAATTATGGTACCACATGCATATTTGCATTTATTGAGGAGTATTAGATGGGGATGTCGTGTCATAACATGAGTTGTATTTTGTTGGCTGGATTCTATTACGCATGACTGTTGTTGATTATAAAATAACTATGCTTATTGATTAATCTTTGATATTGCAAGGTGTTAGATTTTCAGTTGATGCTTTTATATATTATTTTTATTGATTGAGAATCTCACCCCTTCTGCTTGAAAATGTTGCCCTTCCTATGGGTAACTTGCAGGTGATCCTGAGTAGTAGGTGGTGGCTCAAGTGTCTAGGGCTCTGATACGTGGGATGGGATTTTATTGTTTTATTTCATTCTATGTATCAAATTTTGGTTAATGATGTTGTAGCCCTACGTTTGATGAATTATTCTGGTTGAGGCTTATATGCCTAGATATTGTTTGGAGTTTTAAATAGTTGTTGACGTTTCTATGATAATATTCCGCTGCATATCAAACGACGGTTTTTCTTGGATATTTTATAATAGATTTTTATATTCTATTTCAGAAATTTGAATTAGCAAGTGTGACATGCCCATGTGGATTTTTATGACTCTGATGTATGTTTATTTTATTTAAATAAAGTATATTTGGGAGTGGGGTGCTACAATTGGTATCAGAGCAGGTTGGTCCGTCCGACCGTGTAGTAGAGTCGTATTGAGCCACCTAGGTTAGAGTGTCAAACTCTAATGTTGTTTTGTTTTGTTCTGAATTGTTATTTCTTATGTAGAATTTAGAAATGGCTGGTCGTAATGATGCTGCTATCGCTGCTGCACTTGAGGTTGTTGCTCAAGCTGTAGGACAACAACCCGCTGCTGGTAACGGAGAGGTGAGAATGCTGGAGACCTTCTTGAGGAATCATCCACCGGCATTTAAGGGGAGGTATGACCCAGATGGTGCTCAGACTTGGCTGAAAGAAGTGGAGAGGATCTTCAGGGTCATGCAATGCTCGGAAATTCAAAAGGTGCGGTTTGGGACGCACATGCTAGCTGAGGAGGCTGACGACTGGTGGGTAAGTCTATTACCTGTACTTGAACAAGACGGTGCGGTGGTGACCTGGGCTGTGTTCAGGAGGGAATTCCTGAATAGGTATTTTCCGGAAGATGTCCGTGGCAAGAAGGAAATTGAGTTCCTAGAGTTGAAGCAAGGTGACATGTCTGTCACGGAATATGCTGCTAAGTTCACGGAGCTGGCCAAGTTTTATCCTCACTATACTGCGGAGACGGCTGAATTCTCCAAATGTATTAAGTTCGAGAATGGGTTGAGAGCTGACATCAAGAGGGCCATTGGCTATCAGAAGATCAGAACTCTTTCTGAGTTGATAAGTAGCTGCAGAATCTATGAGGAAGATTCAAAGGCTCATTACAAGGTGATGAGTGAACGGAGGGGCAAGGGACAACAGAGTCGTCCTAAGCCGTATAGTGCTCCTGCTGGTAAGGGAAAGCAACGACTGAATGATGAGAGAAGACCCAAGGGAAGAGACACTCCTGCTGAGATAGTTTGCTTTAAATGTGGTGAGAAGGGCCACAAAAGTAATGTTTGTACCAAAGATGAGAAGAAGTGCTTCAGGTGTGGACAGAAGGGTCACGTGTTAGCTGACTGTAAACGTGGTGATATTGTATGCTACAACTGCAATGAGGAGGGTCATATCAGTTCTCAGTGCACTCAACCGAAGAAGGTTAGAACCGGTGGGAAAGTGTTTGCCTTGGCAGGTACGCAAACCGCGAATGAAGATAGACTTATCAGAGGTACTTGTTTCTTTAATAGTATTCCTTTAATTGCTATTATAGACACTGGTGCTACACATTGTTTCATTGCTTTAGAGTGTGCTTATAAACTGGGTTTGATTGTGTCTTATATGAAAGGAGAAATGGTCGTTGAAACTCCAGCTAAGGGTTCAGTGACTACTTCTCTTGTTTGTTTGAGATGTCCTATATCTATGTTTGGTAGGGATTTTGAAGTAGACTTAGTTTGCTTACCACTGACGGGGATGGATGTCATATTTGGGATGAATTGGTTAGAGTATAACCGAGTTCATATCAACTGCTTTAACAAGACCGTGCATTTTTCTTCTGCCGAAGAAGAGAGTGGAGTTGAGATTTTATCTACAAAGGAGATGAAGCAGCTAGAACGAGATGGGATTCTGATGTATTCCCTAATGGCATGTTTGTCGTTGGAAAACCAAGCTGTGATCGACAAGTTACCTGTAGTGAATGAGTTTCCTGAAGTTTTTCCGGATGAGATCCCCGATGTACCACCAGAGAGGGAGGTTGAGTTCTCCATTGATCTAGTACCAGGAGCGAAGCCGGTGTCGATGGCACCTTATCGTATGTCGGCATCTGAACTTGCTGAGTTGAAGAAACAGTTGGAGGATTTACTCGACAAGAAGTTTGTAAGACCAAGTGTTTCACTGTGGGGAGCGCCTGTGTTGCTGGTAAAGAAGAAGGATGGTAGTATGAGGTTGTGTATTGACTACCGTCAGTTGAATAAAGTTACGATAAAGAATAGATATCCGCTTCCGAGGATTGACGACCTGATGGATCGGTTGGTTGGTGCAAAGATTTTTAGTAAAATTGACTTGAGTTCAGGTTACCATCAAATCAAGGTGAAAGATGAAGATATGCAGAAGACTGCCTTTAGGACACGATATGGTCATTACGAATATAAGGTGATGCCTTTCGGTGTTACAAATGCTCCTGGTGTGTTCATGGAGTATATGAATAGAATTTTTCATGCTTATCTGGATAAATTTGTGGTTGTGTTCATTGATGACATTTTGATCTATTCGAGAACCGAGGAAGAGCATGCAGAACATCTGAGAATTGTGTTGCGAGTATTGAAAGAGAAGAAGTTGTATGCCAAATTGTCGAAGTGTGAATTCTGGTTAAGTGAAGTAAGTTTTCTTGGCCATATTATTTCTGGAAGTGGTATTGCAGTGGATCCTTCAAAGGTTGAGGCAGTGTCGCAATGGGAGACTCCGAAGTCGGTGACCGAGATCAGAAGTTTCTTGGGTTTGGCTGGTTATTACCGCAGATTTATTGAGGGATTCTCAAAGTTAGCTTTGCCATTGACTCAGTTCACCTGTAAGGGTAAGTCGTTTGTATGGGATGCTCAATGTGAGAGTTGCTTCAATGAGTTGAAAAGGAAGTTGACAACCGCGCCTGTTTTAATTTTGCCTAAGTCGGATGAACCGTTTGTTGTCTACTGTGACGCGTCTAAGCTGGGTCTAGGAGGTGTTTTGATGCAAGACGGTAAGGTAGTGGCGTATGCTTCTAGACAGCTGAGGGTACATGAAAAGAATTATCCTACTCACGATTTAGAGTTGGCCGCGGTGGTTTTTGTTTTAAAGATTTGGAGGCACTACTTGTATGGTTCCAGGTTCGAAGTGTTCAGTGACCATAAGAGCTTGAAATATTTATTTGACCAGAAGGAGTTGAACATGAGACAGAGGAGATGGTTAGAGTTATTGAAGGATTATGATTTTGGGTTGAACTATCATCCGGGTAAAGCCAATGTAGTTGCAGATGCCTTGAGTAGGAAGACGTTACACATGTCGGCCATGATGGTGAAGGAATTTGAATTACTTGAGCAGTTTAGAGATTTAAGCCTCGTTTGTGAATTGTTACCCCAGAGTGTGCATTTGGGCATGTTGAAAATCAATAATGAATTCTTGAATAGTATCAGAGAAGCACAACAGGTTGATGTCAAGTTTGTGGATTTGATGGTTGATAGTAATCAGACTGAAGATAGTGATTTCAAAGTTGATGAACAAGGTATGTTGAGGTTCAGAGGCAGAATTTGCATTCCTGACAACGATGAGATGAAAAGATTGATTTTGGAAGAAAGTCACAAGAGTAGCTTGAGTATCCATCCGGGAGCTACGAAGATGTACCACGACTTGAAAAAGCTGTTTTGGTGGGTTGGTTTGAAGCGTGATGTTGCTCAGTTTGTATATGCGTGTTTGACTTGTCAGAAGTCAAAGGTTGAACATCAGAGGCCTGCAGGGTTGTTGACACCATTGGATGTACCGGAGTGGAAATGGGATAGTATTTCTATGGATTTCGTGACGAGTTTACCAAACACTCCGAGAGGACATGATTCTATATGGGTTATAGTCGATAGATTGACGAAGTCGGCGCACTTTATTCCGATAAATATCAGTTTTCCGGTGGCGCAATTGGCAGAGATTTATATCCGGGATGTTGTGAAGTTTCATGGTGTTCCGTCGAGTATTGTATCAGATAGAGATCCGAGGTTCACATCTAGATTCTGGAAGAGTTTACAAGATGCTTTGGGTTCGAAGTTGAGGCTGAGTTCGGCTTATCATCCCCAGACAGATGGACAGTCAGAGAGAACGATACAATCCTTAGAAGATCTTTTGAGGGTATGTGTACTTGAGCAAGGTGGAGCGTGGGATAGTCACTTACCGTTGATAGAATTTACTTACAACAATAGTTACCATTCGAGTATTGGTATGGCACCGTTTGAAGCATTGTATGGTCGAAGATGCAGGACTCCTTTGTGTTGGTTCGAGTCGGGAGAAATTGTGATGTTGGGACCAGACATAGTTCAACAAACTACAGAAAAGGTTAAGTCGATAAGAGAACATATGAAAGCATCGCAGAGTCGACAGAAGAGCTATCATGACAAGCGTAGGAAGGACCTTGAGTTTCAAGAGGGAGATCATGTGTTCTTGAGGGTCACTCCCATGACAGGTGTAGGTCGTGCATTAAAATCTAAGAAGTTGACTCCAAAGTTTATTGGCCCATATCAGATATCTGAGAGAGTTGGAACTGTGGCGTATAGGATTGGATTACCACCTCATCTTTCGAACTTGCATGACGTGTTTCATGTGTCACAGTTGCGGAAGTATGTACCTGATCCTTCACATGTCATTCCAAGAGATGATGTGCAAGTTAGAGATAACCTTACGGTGGAGACCTTACCTTTGAGGATTGATCATCGGAAGGTGAAGTCTTTGAGAGGTAAAGAGATACCTCTTGTAAGGGTTGTTTGGGGCGGAGCATCTGGTGAAAGTTTGACTTGGGAGTTGGAGAGTAAGATGCAAGAATCGTATCCGGAGTTGTTTGTTTGAGGTAAGATTTCGAGGACGAAATCCTCAAAGTTGGGGAGAGTTGTAACGCCCTAGTCGTTATTTTATTATTTTTGGAATTATTTAGAGTCTTTTATGTATTTTATAACATATGTGTCATTTATGTGGTGTGTGGAATTTATTTATATAATTTATTTAATATAAATAGAGTAATAAGAGAAAATTAATTATTTTAGGAGGTTAGGCATTAATTGGAAATTAATGGTAATTAGGAGGGGTTTGATGAAATAAGGGAAGTTACACTTTGAAGGAATAAGGAAAGAAAGATTACGAAAAACAATAGTACGTGAAAACATTGTGTGTTGGGAGAAAAACCAGAGAAAGCAAGAGAAACCAAGAACAAGGGAAAACTTAGGAGCTGATGTGCTGTGTTAATTCTTCCTACAAATTCTAAGGTAAGGGTGAGACTATCTCTCAGTAATCATAATCTATAATTCCTGAAATTGACCTAATTGAATAGTTTTTGAAAAATAATATGAAAATTAGGGTTTGATGATGATTCTGATGGAATGAGTAAAGATGATGTTAGTTTTCTCAGAATTTAATGTTAAGAATGAAAGCTTAATCCATGTTGTTGCTACAATCCATTAATTGATTGAAATTTTGATGAATTGTATGAATTGATGAATATGTGGATGATGATAGAATGATTCTGTAATTGTTGCTGTTGAGGGTTGAATTGTGTTTCTTTATAATGCCTAGTTGTATATAGGACCTGTAAACATCTGTTGGAAAACATTTTGGGTGATCAGGGGATTAAAATGGGGTTTTTGGAGTGAGAAGGAGTCTGAAACCGTAGGTTTTGCACTGCCCAGATGAATGGTCGCTTAAGCGAAGCATCCGTCGCTTAAGCGAGCATTCAAGTAAGCTGCCCAGAATGCGATTTTACCCGTTCGCTTAACCGAACCGTGAGCGAACTGGTAAGCGAAAATTAAGTTTGGTTCTGCCAAGAATTCGCTTAAGCGAATGGTGAGCGACCCTGTGAGCGAAAAACCATTTTGCTTCTGTCCAAATTTCGCTCAAGCGAACCGTGAGCGACCCGTAAGCGAACTGAGCCCAGAACCTACTGTAAGTTGGTCGCTTAAGCGAACTAGCCGTCGCTTAAGCAAAGTGAACCTTAGTCAGCCTTTTTCTGAACCTTGTTCGTGAGTTAGGTGACCCCTTTTAGCGCTTCTTGTGTGTTTTCTTAGCTTGTATAACTTTGTTAGGGTAACTAATCCTACTTTAACATAATGATGAATGATTTGGTTGATTTCTGTGAATATTTAAAGATATTGAAAAGGGTGAACTAGGTAAGTGAACCTGTCACATTAAGAGGAGTAGTGAGTCATATGAATACATATGTAATAGTAGAGTTGTATGTAGGTATACACTGGTTGGGTAGTTGCATAATCATCAAGTGGGAGAGCTTCGGCTCTGGAACGCCTCGTCGTTCAAAGCGGTGGAACACTAGTTGTTCAAAGCGGTGTGGAGCGGTGAGGACTTAGGTCCTGCTGAGAATGCTTTAACCATTCGACAGCGGTGTGGGTCACGGCCCTGAATTATGGTACCACATGCATATTTGCATTTATTGAGGAGTATTAGATGGGGATGTCGTGTCATAACATGAGTTGTATTTTGTTGGCTGGATTCTATTACGCATGACTGTTGTTGATTATAAAATAACTATGCTTATTGATTAATCTTTGATATTGCAAGGTGTTAGATTTTCAGTTGATGCTTTTATATATTATTTTTATTGATTGAGAATCTCACCCCTTCTGCTTGAAAATGTTGCCCTTCCTATGGGTAACTTGCAGGTGATCCTGAGTAGTAGGTGGTGGCTCAAGTGTCTAGGGCTCTGATACGTGGGATGGGATTTTATTGTTTTATTTCATTCTATGTATCAAATTTTGGTTAATGATGTTGTAGCCCTACGTTTGATGAATTATTCTGGTTGAGGCTTATATGCCTAGATATTGTTTGGAGTTTTAAATAGTTGTTGACGTTTCTATGATAATATTCCGCTGCATATCAAACGACGGTTTTTCTTGGATATTTTATAATAGATTTTTATATTCTATTTCAGAAATTTGAATTAGCAAGTGTGACATGCCCATGTGGATTTTTATGACTCTGATGTATGTTTATTTTATTTAAATAAAGTATATTTGGGAGTGGGGTGTTACAACTCACAACGGCAACTGCACACTAAGCACGATCACCTGCAAGTTACCCATACGAAGGGCAACATTTTCATGCAGAAGGGGTGAGATTTCATAACAAAATAACATTAATCAATGTAATTGCGAATCATAAATTAACGTCATAATCATTCCTTTAACAACATTGCATAATTGCTAAACAGTTATCACGTAATCATATATCCAATTATCAAGAATAACATAACATAATTGATAAACACTTATCACGTAATCACATATTCAATCATTATCAACAAGGCATCTTAATCATGACAATGTGACAATGCTCTTAGACTCCTTATATGCATGCGGTACCAATCGTCATCATAAGTATTAATATACTTTAATCGTGCGGAGGACAAAGCTCCTATATAACGTGCGGAGGACAAAGCTCCTAATAATCGTGGTGAGGACTAAGCTCAATGAGATGCTATGCATGGACACTTATGAACAAAACATCGTAATCAACATATCAACATGCATCCAATAATTTGGAGCTAAACTTCATCATATACTTATGCACTTAGTTAAATAACGGAAGCAGCATAAACAAGTCACATAACAAGATGATATCATTATATCAATAGCACATAATTGCATCATTATCAAACCTTCATATCTTGCATGAATATACAATACATTACTTCATGTTCAATTAATATCAATATAACTTAAACAACTTTACAGACTGCATTAAACGTCATCATTAGGTCTCAATGCCAATTAGGGGTTCGCTCTTGATCAACACGTGCGACACAGATCGCACAAACACTCAAGCAACTACATTCTGGTTGTGCTCGCGAGGCGAGAGTTCTTACTCGCCATGGCGAGTACCACTAAACTCCCAAACTAATCTTGTTTAGGGTTCCCTCTGATCCTACATTCATTCCTAATCAATACTAGGTATGTTCATGCACTCAAAGGCACACAAGGTCCAACTAAATAGGTCGAAACACAAAATCTAACATACACTCTGCCTTAGCTCGCTATGGCGAGTAAGGTTGCTCGCAGTGGCGAGCTGCGTCACACAACTCGCGAGGCGAAGGGAATTACTCGCCATGGCGAGTTGCACCAAACAACTCATGAGGCGAAAGGAAAAGGCTCGCGTGGCGAGCGATGAAGTTCATCACTCGCGAGGCGAGGATCATCCCTCGCCAAGGCGAGCGATGAACAGAAGCTCGGGCAGACTAAGGGTTTTCTCGAAAATCCATCAAACAACATGGTTCAAAGCTTAATTTTGATTCCTTAATCCATCCTAAACATGTTCTAAGGTTAAAGGACGGTTTCTACATCAATCTAAACAAGTTTTACCGTTTGATCATCAATTTTGAGGGTTTTGACCTAATTCCAAAACTTTTATAATTCAATCCTAACTTTGTCAATTAATCATCAGAATTACAACAATCAACGTTATTGAATTATTAGTCTCACCCTTACCTTGTATGAAGAAAATCGCAGCACTCTCCCTTGGTTCCTCTAGACTTGGCTTTTTCTCCCTTTTCTCCAAAAACGTACGTACAACAATGTTTTTCTAAAACTAGGTCTAACCTTTTTATATCTCCTCTTAATTTCTTATCTTATCTCACTTTCTCCCCCAAAACTATCTAAAATATCAAAACAGCCCTCAACTAAATATTTTATATTATTTTCAAATCTTTATTCTATTTAACAATAAAATATATCTCATATCCTTATCAAAGCTTCCAAAACTCATAACTTATCACGTCATCAATCAAATCATCAAAATCATCGCAAATCATCAAAACATATCAAAATCATGCATATATTATATAATTATAAAATAATCGCCTAAACTCGATTAAATAAACGATTCAACGAAAGTGGGCGTTACAACTCTCCCCCACTTAAAAGATTTTCGTCCTCGAAAATTTACCTCAAGCAAACAACTCTGGATAAGACTCCAGCATCTTACTCTCAAGCTCTCACGTCAAGCTTTCACCAGTCGCTCCCGTCCAAACGACTCTCACGAGAGGTATCTCCTTGCCTCTCAACGTCTTCACTTTACGATCATCAATCCTCACCGGTAAAGTTTCTACCGTAAGGTTGTCTCTAACTTGCACATCGTCACTCTGAATTACATGAGATGGATCCGGAACATACTTTCGAAGTTGCGACACATGGAAAACATTGTGCAAATTCGAAAGATGCGGCGGTAAACCCACTCGGTAAGCCACCATTCCAACTCTTTCCAATATCTGATATGGACCAATGAACTTCGGGGTCAACTTCTTTGACTTCAAAGCACGTCCTACACCAGTCATAGGAGTGACTCTCAAAAACACGTGGTCTCCTTCCTGAAACTCAAGGTCTTTTCTACGCTTATCATGATAACTCTTTTATCGACTCTGCGACGCCTTCATTTTCTCTCGGATTATCTGAACTTACTCAGTAGTTTGCTGAACAATCTCTGGTCCTAAGACCACTCTTTCACCTGACTCAAACCAGCACAACGGAGTTCTGCATCTCCGACCATATAAAGCCTCGAAAGGTGCCATTCCAATACTAGAATGATAGCTATTATTGTATGTGAACTCGATCAACGGAAGATGACTATCCCAAGTTCCTCCTTGCTCAAGAACACAAATCCTCAACAAATCCTATAGCGACTGAATTGTCCTCTCCGACTGACCATCTGTCTGTGGATGATACGCCGAACTCGATCTCAACTTCGAACCCAAGGCCTCTTGCAAACTTTTCCAAAATCTAGAAGTAATTATTGGATCTCTATCTGATACAATGCTCGAAGGAACACCATGCAGCTTCACAATCTCCTTGATGTAAATCTCTGCCAACTGGGCAACAGGGAAACTAATATTAATAGGTAGAAAATGAGCCGACTTTGTCAATCTATCCACAATAACCCAAATTGTGTCGTTCCCTCTCGGAGTATTCGGCAAACTCGTCACAAAATCAATCGATATACTATCCCATTTCCATTCTGGCACATCCAAAGGTACCATCATCCCAGCGGGTTTCTGATGCTCGACTTTCGACTTCTGACAAACTAAACAGGAATACACAAACTGTGCCACATCTCGTTTTAAACCAGACCACCAGAAAATCTTCTTTAAATCATGATACATCTTCGTAGCTCCCGGGTGAATACTCAAGCTACTTCTATGACTCTCTTCAAGAATCATCTTCTTAATCTCTTCATTGTCTGGAATGCAAATTCTTCCTCGGAATCTCAACACATCTTGATCTCTAGCAACCAGCAAGTCCACAAACTTTACATCAACTTTCTGTGCTTCCTTGATAATTTTCAGAAATTCACTATCAATCTTCAGCATACCCAGTTTCACGCTCTGAGGTGACCATTCACAAACCAAACTCATATCTCTGAACTGTTCAAGTAACTCGAACTCTCTGACCATCATGGCGGACATATGCAATGTCTTCCTACTCAAGGCATCTGCAACAACATTAGCTTTACCTGGATGATAATTGTAACGCCCTAGTTATTTATTTAATTATTTTATATTATGTGGAGTATATGTATATATTTATATATGTTGGTTGGTGATGTATGTGGAGTATATGCATATATTGGTGTATACGTGATTTTTGGATGTTTTATGTGGTGTATTATGTTAGTATATGGTATATTTAATAATAATTAAAATAAGAATGAAATGGCAATTATTTTGGAGTTTGGGAAATAATAATGGTTATTATAAGTTATGGGGAGTTAAGTATAATTAAAGGGAGTTACATTTTTAGTGGGAGGTTAATACAGAGATGTTAGAGTAGTTTTACGTAGAAGCAGTTTTTGGGGGAAAACAAGAGAAAACCAGGAGCAAGAGAGAAGAACCAGAGGAACCCTTTTTGCTGTGCAATTTTCATTCTGAATTAAGGTAAGGGTGGGATTTACTTCAAGATTATAGTTATTAAATTCTGATTTTGTGTTTAACAGAGTGTTGGTGAGAATTTGGGAAAAATTGGGTTTTTGTGATGAAATGATGATTTTGAAGTTGTAAGCATGATTTTGGGGTTAGAATTAGGTTCTGGTTGCATAGAACACTTAACTATGTATCTGTAAACTGATTTGGGGAGTGATTGGAAGAAAAATGGGATTTTGGGGAAAAACCAGTTTTCTGCCCGTACTGATGTTCATCGCTCGCCTCGCGAGCATTCATGTCTCGCCTCGCGAGTGAGCAATGTCACTACTCGCCTCGCGAGCAGTCCAACTCGCCATGGCGAGTAAGCCCAGATAAAACTTGATTTTTGAAAAGTTGTTATAAGATGTTTTGGGAATGATTTAAGGTACCTAGATGATAATAAAGATGAATGGTGGAAGTCTTAGGTTAAAAAGATGAATAGGGAGCTTAGAAATGGAGTTTGAGTGAGAAAATAGCATTTTTCCCGAGAGCACCTAATTTTCACTCGCCTCGAGTTCGCCTTGAACTCGCCATGGCGAGCTAGTGTTTTTGTGAACTCGCCATGGCGAGCAGATGTGCTCGCGAGGCGAGCTGCACAGTTCCTGAGTGTTGAATTTCGTGCTTGAATGGTAGTATCTTAATGTTGTTGTGCTGAGCATAGTTTCATGTAATTATGCATTATTGTGGTTGTTTTGATTGCTGGATTGATGATTGCTGATGATGATTAATGATGAGGAATGCATTGTATGTTTAACTAATGAATCATACATGTTGTTTAATTGAGTCACATGGAGTTGCATTGCATGGTCAGTTGTATGTAGATATACACAAGTAGGTCCATTGCATATGCATAAAACAGCGGTGAGGGCTTCGGTCCTGGAGTACTAGTTGCTCAACAGCGGTGAGGGCTTCGGTCCTGATGAATGCTTTAACCATTCAAAAGCGGTGAGGGCCTCGGTCCTGATTGGTACCACATGCATAATTGCATTTCATTAAGAAGTCTAAGATGGTGTCTTAGCAGTGGTCATGTCATTTGCATGAGTCTTGGTGTATTGTTGATGTTGATGTTTGATATACATTCTTATATATGTATATTCATTGTGATCTTGGTGTATTGTTGATGTTGATGTTTGATATACATTCTTATATATGTATATTCATTGTGGTTTTGGTGTATTGTTGATGTTGATGTTGATGATATTATATACATTGTATACCTACTTGTTAGGTGGATGATTATGATGATGTTGTTGTAGTTTGTGAATAATTATAATATTTGCAAGTGAACATGTTTGGAGTTATAGGGTGTTAGATTCATTTGATGATTTTAATATCTACATTTTTGTTGTGAATCTCACCCCTTCTGCTTGAAAATGTTGCCCTTCCTATGGGTAACTTGCAGGTGATCCTGAGTAGTAGGTGGTGGCTCATCGTCGTGTCTAGGGCTCTGATACGTGGGATGGGAATATTTATATTGTTTTGTTGTTGTTTCCTCCTATGTATCAATTTTTGAAACTTGTGGTGTGGAGCCTTTTTCTATCGTTGAACAATGTTGATGTTGGATTATGTTAAGGCCTTTAATGCCATAGACTTTGTTGGTTATTCATGATTCCGCTGCTATGTTTTCTTTTTATCTAGTGGTTGATTAAACAGTTTTATTTTCTGTTTAAGAATTTTGAATTTGCAATGTAGCATGCCCGTTTGGTGAAATACTCTGATGTTTATATGCTATTTAATTGCTTTTGGGTAACGGGGTGTAACAATAATTCAAACCAAAGTCATAATCTTTCAGCAACTCTAGCCATCTACGCTGCCTCATGTTCAATTCCTTCTGATCGAACAAATACTTCAAACTCTTGTGGTCACTAAACACCTCAAATCTCAAACCATACAAGTAATGTCTCCATATCTTCAATACAAAGACTACGGCCGCAACTCGAGATCATGCGTAGGATAATTCTTCTCATGAACTCTCAACTGTCTTGAAGCATAAGCTACCACTTTACCTTCTTGCATAAGCACACCTCCTAAACCCAACTTGGACGCATCACAATACACCACAAAAGGTTCATCTGACTTCGGCAAAATCAAAACTGGAGCAGTCGTCAAACGTTTCTTCAATTCACCGAAACTTTTCTCACAATGGACGTCCCACACGAAAGTTTTACCTTTACAAGTCAACTGCGTAAGCGGAAGAGCTAACTTGGAAAATCCTTCAATAAATCTTCTATAGAAACCAGCTAAACCCAAAAAGCTTCTAATCTATGTAACGGACTTAGGAGTATCCCATTGCGATACAGCTTCGACTTTAGACGGATCCACAGCAATACCATCTCCGGAAATAACATGGCCAAGAAAACTCACCTCTTTCAACCAGAATTCACACTTAGACAATTTGGCATAAAGTTTCTTCTCTTTCAACACTTGTAAGACAATCTTCAGATGCTCGGCATGTTCTTCTTCAGTCTTGGAGTAAATCAAAATATCATCAATGAACACAACTACGAACCGATCCAAAAATGCATGGAAGATGCGATTCATATACTCCATAAACACTCCAGGTGCATTGGTCACACCGAAAGGCATAACTTTATATTCATAGTGACCATAACGCGTTCTGAAAGGTGTCTTCTGCATATCCTCATCTTTTACTTTAATCTGGTGATAACCTGATCTCAAATCAATCTTGCTGAAAACTCGTGCACCCACTAACTGATCCATCAAATCATCAATTCTCGGAAGTGGATACCTATTCTTGATAGTTACCTTGTTCAACTGCCGATAATCAATTCATAACCGCATACTACCATCTTTCTTCTTTACTAGCAAAACCGGCGCTCCCCAAGGTGAAACACTTGGTCTAACAAACTTCTTCTCAAGCAAGTCCTCCAACTGTTTCTTCAACTCAGATAACTCGGAAGCAGACATACGATAAGGTGCCATCGAGACCGGCTTCGTTCCAGGAACAAGATCAATAGAAAACTCGACTTCTCTCTCTGGAGGCACATCAGGAATCTCATATGGAAAAACTTCAGGAAATTCACACACCACCGGTAGCCTATCAATCACTGCTTGATTCTCAACAGATAAAGAAGCCATCAATGAAAACATCAAGATACCATCGCGTTCCAGTTGCTTCAGCTGCTTAGTAGACAAAAATTCTGCACCACTTTCCTCTTCGACGGAAGAGAAATGTACTGACTTGCTAAAACAATTAATGAGAACGTGGTTGTACTCTAACCAGTTCATACCCAGAATCACATCCATACCACTCAAAGGTAGACAAACTAAATCCATTTCAAAATCACGACCAAACATAGACAAAGGACATTTCAAACATACGAGAGAAGTAGTCACTGAACCCTTAGCTGGAGTTTCGACAACCATCTCTCCATTCATATCAGACAACTCAAGACCCAAAGTAGAAACACAATTGAAAGCAATAAAGAAATGCGTAACACCAGTATCAATAATAGCAACTAAAGGAGTATTATTAATATTGCAAGTACCTCTGATCAAACGATCCTCATTCTCTGTCTGAGTCCCAGTCAAAGCAAAGACTCTACCAGTAGTCGGCGCCCTCTTAGGCTGAGTACACTGTGAACTAATGTGACCCTCCCATTGCAATTAAAGCACACAATGTCCGTACGATTGCAATCAGCTACAACATGACCTTTCTTGCCACACCGGACACACTTCTTGATTTCCTCAGGGCAGACGTTGCTTTTGTGGCCTTTCTCACCACAATTGAAACACACAATCTCTGCAGCATCCTTCTTCTTAGGCCGCCTAACATCGACCATCTTCTGTTTACCTTTATCAGCGGACGCACTGTACGGCTTAGGACGACTCTGCTGTCCCTTACCTTTCCTCTCATTCACTACCTTGTAGCGAGCCTTTGTATCCTCTTCGTAGATCCTGCAGCTATTAACCAAATCCGGAAAAACTCTCAGCTGTTGATACCCAATCGCCCTCTTGATGTCGGGCCTCAAACCATTCTCGAACTTGATGCATCTCGAGAACTCAGCATTCTCAGTAGTATAGTGCGGGTAGAACTTTGACAGCTCCACGAACTTAGCAGCATACTCTGTCACAGACATGTTTCCTTGCTTCAGCTCCAGGAATTCGATCTCCTTCTTCCCGCGAACATCTTCCGGAAAGTATCTTCTCAAGAACTCTCTCCTGAAAACAGCCCAAGTCACAACAGCTCCCTCCTGCCCAAGGGTAGGCAGAAGAGCAACCCACCAGTCATTAGCTTCCTCGGCTAGCTGATGAGTACCAAACCGCACTTTCTGATCCTCAGTGCATTGCATAACCCGGAAAATTCTCTCAATCTCCTTAAGCCACGTCTGGGCTCCATCAGGGTCATAACGTCCTTTGAAAGTCGGAGGGTTCTTCTTCATGAACGTCTCCAACATCCTAGCTTCAGCATTCGCACCAACATTCGCGTTAGGTTGTTGTCCCACAGCCTGGGCAACAGCTTGTAGAGCAGCAGCTAACGCAGCATCGTTTCTTCCAGCCATATCTGATATTCTACAAAAGTAGCAACAACAACATAAGATAGTAATATAAATATTACTAAGACTCGACACGACTCTCTAATTGACCGGACGGACCGACCTGCTCTGATACCAATTGTAACACCCCGTTTTCCCAATATACAAATTTCTTAAACAATTATCAGAGTAAAAACCATAAACAGGATATCACATAGAAACGTAATCCAAAACAGTTAAATAATAATTTAACCTTCACAAATATATTAACGTAGCAGCGGAAATATTAGTTCGGAAATCATAAATCAGTTTGGCACGTAGGCCCTATCAAAATAGTTCATATCGTAATCCATAACATGATAAAAATAACATATTAATCACGTAAGAGAATGAAGCATGAATAACATTAAACCCCATCCCGTTACGTATCAGAGCGACCTAGACGACACAGTGAAGGCAAGGCCACTCACGACGGCAACTGCACACTAAGCACGATCACCTGCAAGTTACCCATACGAAGGGCAACATTTTCAAGCAGAAGGGGTGAGATTTCATAACAAAATAACATTAATCAATGTAATTGCGAATCATAAATTAACGTCATAATCATTCCTTTAACAACATTGCATAATTGCTAAACAGTTATCACGTAATCATATATCCAATTATCAAGAATGACATAACATAATTGATAAACACTTATCACGTAATCACATATTCAATCATTATCAACAAGACATCTTAATCATGACAATGTGACAATGCTCTTAGACTCCTTATATGCATGCGGTACCAATCGTCATCATAAGTATTAATATACTTTAATCATGCGGAGGACAAAGCTCCTATATAACGTGCGGAGGACAAAGCTCCTAATAATCGTGGTGAGGACTAACCTCAATGAGATGTTATGCATGGACACTTATGAACAAAACATCGTAATCAACATATCAACATGCATCCAATAATTTGGAGCTAAACTTCATCATATACTTATGCACTTAGTTAAATAACGGAAGCAGCATAAACAAGTCACATAACAAGATGATATCATTATATCAATAGCACATAATTGCATCATTATCAAACCTTCATATCTTGCATGAATATACAATACATTACTTCATGTTCAATTAATATCAATATAACTTAAACAACTTTACAGACTGCATTAAACGTCATCATTACGTCTCAATGCCAATTAGGGGTTCGCTCTTGATCAACACGTGCGACACAGATCGCACAAACACTCAAGAAACTACATTCCGGTTGTGCTCGCGAGGCGAGAGTTCTTACTCGCCATGGCGAGTACCACTAAACTCCCAAACTAATCTTGTTTAGGGTTCCCTCTGATCCTACATTCATTCCTAATCAATACTAGGTATGTTCAGGCACTCAAAGGCACACAAGGTCCAACTAAACAGGTCGAAACACAAAATCTAACATACACTCTGCCATAGCGCGCTATGGATAGTAAGGTTGCTCGCAGTGGCGAGCTGCGTCACACAACTCGCGAGGCGAAAGGAATTACTCGCCATGGCGAGTTGCACCAAACAACTCGTGAGGTGAAAGGAAAAGGCTCACGTGGCGAGCGATGAAGTTCATCACTCGCGAGGCGAGGATCATCCCTCGCCAAGGCGAGCGATGAACAGAAGCTCGGGCAGACTAAGGGTTTTCTCGAAAATCCATCAAACAACATGGTTCAAAGCTTAATTTTGATTCCTTAATCCATCCTAAACATGTTCTAAGGTTAAAGGACGGTTTCTACATCAATCTAAACAAGTTTTACCGTTTGATCATCAATTTTTAGGGTTTTGACCTAATTCCAAAACTTTTCTAATTCAATCCTAACTTTGTCAATTAATCATCAGATTTACAGCAATCAACGTTATTGAATTATTAGTCTCACCCTTACCTTGTATGAAGAAAATCGCAGCACTCTCCCTTGGTTCCTCTAGACTTGGCTTTTTCTCCCTTTTCTCCAAAAACGTACGTACAACAATGTTTTTCTAAAACTAGGTCTAACCTTTTTATATCTCCTCTTAATTACTTATCTTATCTCACTTTCTCCCCCAAAACTATCTAAAATATCAAAACAGCCCTCAACTAAATATTTTATATTATTTTCAAATCTTTATTCTATTTAACAATAAAATAAATCTCATATCCTTATCAAAGCTTCCAAAACTCATAACTTATCACGTCATCAATCAAATCATCAAAATCATCGCAAATCATCAAAACATATCAAAATCATGCATATATTATATAATTATAATATAATCGCCTAAACTCGATTAAATAAACAGTTAAACGAAAGTGGTCGTTACGTCGGAGGTGTAGGAATCCTTTATGCTGGTTTGAGTCAGGTGAGAGTGTTGTGTTGGGACCGGACTTGCTTCATGAGACTACTGAGAAAGTCAGGTTGATAAGGGAAAAGATGAAAGCTTCGCAGAGTCGACAGAAGAGTTACCATGACAAGCGAAGAAAGGATCTTGAGTTTCAGGAGGGTGATCATGTTTTTCTGAGGGTCACTCCTTTGTCGGGTGTTATACGTGCTTTGAAGTCGAGAAAGTTGACTCCTAAGTTCATTGGTCCGTATCAGATTTCAGAGAGAGTTGGAACAGTGGCATATAGAGTTGGTTTGCCACCACATCTTTCGAACTTGCACGATGTGTTTCATGTTTCTCAGCTTCGGAAGTATGTTGCGGATCCTTCACATGTGATTCCGAGGGATGATGATGTGCAGGTTAGGGACAACCTGACAGTTGAGACTATGTCATTGAGGATTGATGACAGAAAGGTGAAGTCTTTGAGAGGTAAAGAGATACCTCTTGTGAGAGTCGTTTGGGGTGGAGCGACTGGTGAAAGTTTGACTTGGGAGTTGGAGAGTAAGATGCGGGAGTCGTATCCGGAGTTATTTGCTTGAGGTAAGATTTCGAGGACGAAATTCTGTGATTTCGGGAGAGTTGTAACGCCCTAGTTGTTTATTTAATTAATTTGAACTATGTGGAGTATATATATTTTTATATATGATGTTTGGTGATTTATGCGGAGTATATATATACATATATTTATATATATGTGATTTTTGAGTGATTTATGTGGTGTATTATTTTATTATATGGTTTATTTAATAATAATTAGAATAAGTATGAAATAATAATTATTTTGGTGTTTCGGGAATTAATTGGAGTTATTAGAAATTATGGGGAGTTAAGTGTAAATAGAAGGGAGTTACTTTTAAGAGGGAAGTTATACAGAGAGGTTAGAATCAGTTTTTACGTAGAACCAGTTTTGGGAGGAAGCAAGAGAGAACCAAGGAAGAACCAAGAGTTGATTATTGCTGTGCATTTCTTTCTGCAATTCTAAGGTAAGGGTGAGGTTTACTACAAGAATGTAGTTATTGAATTCTGATTTTGTGTTTAACAGAGTTTTGGTGAGAATTGAGATTTTGGGGTTTTATGATAAAATGAGGATTTTGAAGTTGTAAGCATGATTTTGATGTTAGAATTAGTTTCTGGTTGCATAGAACACTTAATTATGTATCTATAAAATGATTTGGGGAGTGATTGGAAGAAAAATGGGATTTTTGGGTAAAACCAGTTTTCTGCCCGTATAGAAGTTCATCACTCGCCTCGCGAGTAGCTGTGCTCGCCATGGCGAGTGAGCAACTTCATAGCTCCCCTCGCGAGCAGACCAACTCGCCATGGCGAGTAGCCCAGATTAAAACTTGATTTTTGAAAAGTTGTTATAAGATGTTTTGGGGATGGTTTAAGGTACCTAGATGATTTTAATGATGAATGGTGAAAGTTTTAGGTTAAAAAGATGAATAGTGAGCTTAGAATTGGGATTTGAGTGAGAAAATGTCATTTTTCCGAGAGCTTCTGATTTTTCACTCGCCTCGAGTTCGCCTTGAACTCGCTATGGCGAGCAAGTAGTTTTGTGAACTCGCCATGGCGAGAAGATGTGCTCGCGAGGCGAGCTGCACAGTTCCTGAGTGTTGAATTGCTAGCATGAATAGTAGTGGTTTGATGTTGTTGTTTTGAGCAAGGTTATATGTAATTATGCATTGTTTTGGTTGATTTGATTGTTGGATTGATGATTACTAATGATGATTGAAATGTATGTTAATTATTGAATCATACATGTTGTTAAAGTGGAGTCACATGAAGTTGCATTGCATGGTCAGTTATATGTAGATATACACAAGTAGGTCCATTGCATATGCATAAAACAGCGGTGAGGGCTTCGATCCTGAAGTACTAGTTGCTCAACAGTGGTGAGGGCTTCCGTCCTGATGAATGCTTTAACCATTCAAAAGCGGTGAGGGCTTCGGTCCTGTTTGGTACCACATGCATATTGCATCCATTGAGAAGTCTAAGATGGTGTCTTAGCAGTGTTGTCATGTCATTTGCATGAGTCTTAGTGGTTGATTGTGGTTGTTACTTGATGATTGAGGTTGTTGATGAATATGTATTTATATACTTATTGTGATGGAGAGATATTGATGTTGTTGTTGTTGCTTGTGACTTATACATATATATGTTTGCAAGATGATGTGTTTGTTGATTAGGGTGTTAGATTCAATTGAAGATTTTAGTATCTATATTTTTTGTTGTGAATCTCACCCCTTCTGCTTGAAAATATTGCCCTTCCTATGGGTAACTTGCAGGTGATCCTGAGTAGTTGGTGGTGGCTCAATGTCGTGTCTAGGGCTCTGATACGTGGGATGGGAACTATTATTTATTTTATTGTTGTTTTCCTTCCATGTATCAAATTTTGGAATTATGATGTGGAGCCTTTTATTGTCTCTTGAACAATGTTGTTGACTTATGCTAAGGCCTTTAATGCCGTAGACTGTTGTTGGATTGGAAACTATTCCGCTGCAATGTTTTCATATTCAATAAGTTGTGTTGATTAAAAAGTTTTATTTTCTATTTAAGGATTTTTGAAATGGCAATGTAGCATACCCGTTTGGTGAAATACTCTAATGATTATTGTTATTTATTTACTTTTGGGTAACGGTGTGTTACAATCATCAACCATTCATTTAACATCAAATTAACATATCCAAAGATAACTCTACAACATAAGCACAAATTTCAAAGATTGGGTTCATGATAATCACTTATTCTCATAATCAATTATGCATATAATCAAGAGAAAAAGAATTAACCAAATGATTATGATAAAGACTAACCCCCTTACCTTAGATAAAGATTAATCCCAACTTAGGCTTCACTTTAGCTCCTAAGTGTTGGTGTAAGCCCTAGAGGCCAATAGTTTATGTTAAACCTATCTTATGTATCATGACTTTTATTATTGAAATAATATATGGCACTCTTTATTATATTTAGATAATGTTAATAAAGTCCTTAGAATAGATAGTTCGTGTAATAATATATTAAGTGTGACTTAATCATGAGATTACATTATCTTATAGAACGCTATTCTTAAATATATATATCCGTAGTCAAAGCTTTAATATGAATAAAGGATAATAATAAAGCGTCGAGACTATTATGTATGTAGACTGATGACCGCATCTCATGGGTCATAGATATGAGATATCAAGTCTATACATAGATATAAATATTAGGAGTAATATTTGTATTGGATTGACCCACTGTGAGAATACTACATAGTAAGTTATGAAATTGTCATAAGATATTCTCACAATGATAATAATGTATATCGCTCTTATACCTGAAACCACTATGATCTCTAGATGTGGATTCAAGTGCCTTGTTGCCATTCTAACGTTGTTTGTAAAAGGATAACAATAACTTTGGTTGATGGGTACTTGATGAATCATGCTGAGGGGCATGAGTGTCCTAGATGGGATTTGTCCCTCCTCATAAACAGGAGATATATCTTTAGGCCTCTTGATGAAATATGACTATAAATATGCATGGCCATGCCGAACTAAGTCAATATAAGATATTGGACTTATTCTTTAAATAGTATATTTCGGAATCAAGATAAATGAACATTGATCTATACAAGGGTGACACTATCTATGCCTTGGGATCAATGAAGATATTGAGACAAAGGAGTAATTATACACATATGTATTATCATGAAAGGTTTCGTCAGATCACTTGACATTCTTGTCACTTGGGTAGAAATGATGTGTTGCTAGATACCGCTCATTGTTTATGATATTAAATATTAGATTTAATATCATTGCCAACGTGACTAGAACCTAAAGGGTCACACACAAAGAGCAGTCAAAAGAGATATGTATAAGTACGACTTATATAAAGGGTGCGCTTAGTAAATAATGCGAATGATTTAGCATTATTTACTAAACTCGTATTGGGCTTAGTGAAGTCAAAAACGAGTTTGACTTGCAAAGCACATAAGGAGTTCTATAAAAAGAAACCTAGTGCAATAGTTTGCGGTTACGTCTTCCTTGCAGAAACCCTAATTCTCTGACTTCCGTCTTCTTGGCTAGCACCGAGGTTTTGGAGGAGCACTGTTCGTGTGGACTCAATAGAGGCTCTGCTGTTTGCTTGGCTGTGATCGAGATTCTAGTTCGCAAATTCCACCGATCGTCTTCAGATTCCACGTTCTAAGGTAACAATCGAATCACTGATTCAAGTTCCAATTCGTAATGATCCAAGGAAAGTAAATCGAAATTTTATTCCGCTGCTTATTCTGTTTATGTCGATTTACCTTCACTAAGCTCACTCAATCTTGATTCCTCAAGCTCTTCTCTCCAAAACCCTTTTTTCTTCTCTTCACCTCTTTCTCTCTCTACCTCTCTCTAGAAATATTTTGTGAAATGAATGAATTGATTCTTCTCAGACAACCCTAGTGTTATCTCCACTAATGGGCTTAACCCATTTCTATCCAAACCAAAATATTTCTACACTTCAAACGATATTTTAATTAATAACGGTAAAATGTCACCAACGGTAAAATCTCGACTTTCTCTAGTAACTTAATGAAATAACCATTCTCACTAATTACTAAAAGCAATTCCCACTAAAAATTATAATTTTACCCATCCTCACAAAATTGCCAAAATACCCATCTAATACGAAAACCCATGAAAATGCACCCAATGATGATTAATCACACATAAACATATAAAACACACAATAAAATAAATAAAATAAATCTAGCTAAAAAAATCGGGCTGTTACAACTCTCCCCCCCTAGAAAGAATTTTCGCCCTTGAAAATTACCTGAAGGAAACAACTCTGGCTACGAAACCTTCATCCCACTCTCCGGTTCCCTAGTGGTACTCTCACCAGTTGGTCCAATCCAAATCACTTTGACCAAAACAATCTCCTTGCCACGCAAACGCTTCAACTCGCGATCCTCAATCCTAACCGGCCAAGTCTCAACCGTCAAATTATCTCTTATCTCCAACTCATCCACTTGAATCACATCAGACGCATCATGCACATACTTCCTCAACTGAGACACATGAAACACATCATGAAGATTCGACACATGAACCACCGTCCGCTGACCGGTCAGCGGAACCCCCAGCTAATCTGCGTAGGTGATCATATGTCGAATTTTAATTTAATTTATTTAATTATAAGGAATAATTAATAATAATAAAAGTGTGTTTGTTATTATTATCATGTGAATGATTATGGCCATAGTCCTTTTATTTTATTTCTTTTGGATATTAAAATACGGCCTGCGTGCCGTGCCTTTCTCTTATATCTCTATTGTACATTCTCTTCTCATCCACTCCCTCATATGTAAAAACGAGTTTTCTTCATATGTAATGTAAATAGAATACCATGGAGGTAATAGGGCTCAAGACGTAAGGATAGTCCTGTAAGTCAAGCTTGGAGAAGCAAGGTCGTTTCTAGGATTAGTTTAGATTCTCTCATTGGCTTGAGAGAGTCATAGCGTTAGGATGGCCATAATCATGTCATTTTTATTTTGTATAAATGTTATGCATGTTTTGATTGGAGTGCGAATATATATGATATATAAGCCGTGGTGAGGTGAGATCAAATTTAATAAAAGCTTTCCAAAAGTTTAACACCCTTCAAGACTAATATCGAATATGTGGGTTTTGCCTCCGTAAAGCGCATATTCTATACTAGTAAGTTGCGGTGCGGTAATCCAATCTATCCAAGTGTTATTCTTTTGGGTCAAACTTAACTAAATTAATTTTAATAAGATTAGAATAAATTTAGAAGCTATAATTGGACGACTTCTATATGATAGAAATTGAATAAAGAGTTATTCCGCCAATTGATTTGAAAGTTGTATAAGATACAATTGGAAATGTTCCTACCTAAATAGCTAAGTTTTAAGTACAGCCCCCGTTGGCTTAAAACAAGGTGAAATAAGGATTTCAATCCACTAGAAAATCTTCCAACGGGATTTTCCGAGTCAAATGTTTGAAGGTCATTTGATTTGAGTAAAATAGTGGGAGCGTATTTAATTAAAGACCAAATTAAATATTTTTCATGATACTTATTTTGCACATTTTAAATTGTAGATGGCCAATAACGCTTCCACAAACATTTTGCGATCCCTCATCGAAAAGGAAAAATTGACTGAAACAAATTTTATAGACTGGTCCCGTAACATGAGGATTGTCCTCACCCACGAAAAAAAGTTGTATGTGCTGGATGGACCCATTCCTGAGACACCTCCTGCTGGAGCTTCTGCGGTTCTAAGAAATGCTCATGCCAAGCATCTCAATGATTCCGTAGAAGTTTCATGCATCATGCTGGCTTCAATGACTCTCGAGCTACAAAAACAGCATGAAGGGATGACAGCGTTCGATATGATCGAACATCTGAAGACTCTTTATGAAGAGCAAGCCAGGCATGAGAGGTTTGATGTCTCTAAAGCCCTGTTTTCCACCAAGCTGTCAGAGGGAGGTCCCGTAGGACCTCATGTGCTCAAAATGATTGGGTACTCTGAAAACCTAGCTCGTTTGGGATTTGTCCTTGAACAAGAGCTAGTCGTTGATCTTGTGCTGCAATCGTTGCCTGAAAGCTTCAACGGTTTTGTCCAGAAATTTCTAATGAATGATATGGACAAGACACTTCCACAGCTTGCAGCTATGTTGAGAACTGCTGAGAAAAACATGAAGGGAAAAGGAAAGGCTGCTGCCATTTTAATGGTTAATAATGGCAAGTTCAAAAAGCACCATAAGAAGCCTAATAAGTCTAAGGGAAATGGCAAAGGCAAAGCTGTTGCCAAGCCATCAACCAAAGCTTTGAAGCCTGCTGGAGGCGTGGCTAAGGATGGTAAGTGCTTCTATTGCAACAACGCTGGGCATTGGAAGCAAAACTGTCCAAAGTATCTGGAAGATAAGAAGAATGGAAATGTTCCTACTACTTTTGCAGGTATTTTTGTTATAGAAATTAATATGTCTACTTCTACATCATGGGTATTAGATACTGGATGTGGTTCTCATATTTGTACTGATGTGCAGGGTCTGAGAAAGAGTAGAGCATTGGCAAAAGGCGAGGTCGATCTTAGAGTTGGCAATGGAGCAAAGGTTGCTGCTTTAGCTGTTGGAACTTATGTATTGACCTTACCTAGTGGTCTTTTACTTAATTTAGAAAACTGCTATTATGTACCTACCATTAGCATGAATATTATTTCAATTTCTTGTTTGGACAAGGCTGGTTTTGAATTTACAATAAAGAACAAATGTTGTTCCGTTTATTTGGATAATATTCTTTATGCTAACGCAAATTTGAGTAATGGACTTTATGTCTTAGATCTCAATATGCCTATCTATAACATTAATGCTAAAAGGTTGAAACCTAATGAGTTGAATCCAACTTACCTTTGGCATTGTCGTTTAGGACATATAAATGAGAATCGCATTTCCAAACTCCATAAAGATGGATTTTTGGATTCTTTTGATTTTGAATCATATGAAACATGTCGACCTTGTTTATTGGGAAAAATGACAAAAGCTCCATTTACCGGTCAAGGTGAAAGGGCTAGTGATCTTTTAGGTCTCATACATACTGATGTGTATGGACCCCTAAACATAACTGCTAGAGGAGGCTTTCACTACTTCATTACATTCACTGATGACTTTAGTAGATTTGGATATGTGTATCTAATGAAACATAAATCTGAATCATTTACTTTCTTCAAAGAATTTCAAAATGAAGTAGAAAACCAACTAGGCAAGAAAATCAAAATGCTTCGATCTGATCGAGGTGGAGAATATTTGAGCTTAGAGTTTGACAATCATCTTAAAGAATGTGGGATACTGTCCCAACTCACACCTCCTGGAACACCGCAATGGAACGGTGTGTCTGAAAGGAGAAATCGAACCTTGTTAGACATGGTCCGATCTATGATGAGTCATGCTGAACTTCCAAACTTCTTATGGGGGTACGCCTTATTAACTGCAGCTTACACACTTAACCGAGTTCCATCTAAAGCGGTAGAAAAGACACCATATGAGATATGGAATGGTCGAAAACCCAATGTGGAACATTTTAAGATTTGGGGTTGTGAAGGTTATATAAAACGACTTATGTCTACTAAGCTTGAACAAAAATCTGAAAAATGTTTCTTTGTGGGATATCCTAAAGAAACTAGGGGATACTACTTTTACAAACCACCTGAAGGCACAATTGTTGTTGCCAGAACTGGAGTCTTCCTTGAGAAGGATTTTGTCTCCAGGAGAATCAGTGGGAGCAAAGTAAATCTTGAAGAAATTCAAGACCCACAGAGTACCGAAATACCGGTAGAGGAACAAGGACAGGATACACAAACTGTTATGACAGAAAATCCTATCCCAGTAACACAAGAACCACCTAGGTCTAGCAGGATACGTCAAGAACCCGAAAGATATGGGTATCTCATATCACAAGAGGGTGATGTATTGCTCATGGACCAAGATGAGCCTATGACTTACACGGAGGCCATAACTGGCCCCGAATCTGAGAAGTGGCTTGAAGCCATGAAATCTGAAATGGATTCCATGTACACAAATCAAGTTTGGAACTTGATTGATCCACCTGAAGGAATTAATCCTATAGGATGCAAGTCGGTTTTCAAAAAGAAAATTGACATGGATGGAAAGGTTAGTACCTACAAAGCGCGACTGGTTGCTAAAGGCTTCAAACAAATTCATGGTGTAGAATATGATGAAACGTTTTCACCAGTTGCAATGATTAAATCCATTCGGATCTTACTTGCCATCGCTGCATACCACGATTATGAAATCTGGCAAATGGATGTCAAAACTGCTTTCCTTAATGGAAATCTTCTTGAGGATGTGTACATGACACAACCTGAAGGTTTTGGCGATCCTAAAGCAACCAAAAAGGTATGCAAATTGCAGCGATCAATCTATGGATTGGAGCAAGCTTCTAGAAGTTGGAATCTTCGCTTTGATGAAACTGTACAACAGTATGGATTCATTAAAAATGAAGATGAGCCTTGTGTTTACAAGAAGGTTAGTGGGAGCATAGTTTCATTTCTGATTTTATATGTGGATGACATATTATTAATCGGAAATGACATCCCTACATTACAAGAAATCAAAACTTGGTTAGGGAAATGCTTTTCTATGAAAGACTTAGGTGAAGCCTCCTATATATTAGGAATCAGGATCTATAGAGATAGATCACAAAGATTGCTTGGCTTAAGCAGGGTACATATATAGACTAATGACGAAAGGGATCGAATGCGTGATATTCCATATGCTTCAGCAATTGGTTCTATCATGTATGCTATGATATGTACTCGACCAGATGTCTCGTATGCTTTAAGTGCTACGAGCAGATACCAGTCTAATCTTGGCAACGAACATTGGATCGCTGTCAAGAATATCCTTAAGTACTTGAGAAGAACTAAGGATACCTTCTTGATCTATGGAGGTCAATAAGAACTATCTGTAATTGGTTACACTGATGCTAGTTTTCAGACCGATCATGATCACTTTAGATCGCAATCTGGATATGTGTTTTGCTTAAATGGCGGTGCTGTGAGCTGGAAAAGTTCAAAGCAAGAAACAGTCGCTGATTCTACAACTGAAGCCGAGTATATTGCTGCATCCAATGCCGCAAAAGAAGCTGTTTGGATTAAGAAATTTATTTCTGATCTTGGAATAGTCCCGAGTATTGTGGATCCGATTGAATTACTTTGTGATAACAATGGTGCAATCGCACAAGCCAAAGAACCTAGATCTCACCAGAAATCCAAACACATACAAAGGCGTTACCATCTTATTCGAGAGATTATCGAAAGAGGAGATGTTAAAATATGCAAAGTACCAACATTGGACAATGTCGCTGATCCACTTACTAAAGATCTTGCCCAGCAGAAGCATGATGGTCATACTAGATCTATGGGTATTAGGTTTATGCCTAATTGGCTCTAGTGCTAGTGGGAGATTGTTGGTGTAAGCCCTAGAGGCCAATAGTTTATGTTAAACCTATCTTATGTATCATGACTTTTATTATTGTAATAATATATGGCACTCTTTATTATATTTAGATAATGTTAATAAAGTCCTTAGAATAGATAGTTCGTGTAATAATATATTAAGTGTGACTTAATCATGAGATTACATTATCTTATAGAACGCTATTCTTAAATATATATATTCGTAGTCAAAGCTTTAATATGAATAAAGGATAATAATAAAGCGTCGAGACTATTATGTATGTAGACTGATGACCGCATCTCATGGGTCATAGATATGAGATATCAAGTCTATACATAGATATAAATATTAGGAGTAATATTTGTATTGGATTGACCCACTGTGAGAATACTACATAGTAAGTTATGAAATTGTCATAAGATATTCTCACAATGATAATAATGTATATCGCTCTTATACCTGAAACCACTATGATCTCTAGATGTGGATTCAAGTGCCTTGTTGCCATTCTAACGTTGTCTGTAAAAGGATAACAATAACGTTGGTTGATGGGTACTTGATGAATCATGCTGAGGGGCATGAGTGTCCTAGATGGGATTTGTCCCTCCTCATAAACAGGAGATATATCTTTAGGCCTCTTGATGAAATATGACTATAAATATGCATGGCCATGCCGAACTAAGTCAATATAAGATATTGGACTTATTCGTTAAATAGTATATTTCGGAATCAAGATAAATGAACATTGATCTATACAAGGGTGACACTATCTATGCCTTGGGATCAATGAAGATATTGAGACAAAGGAGTAATTATACACATATGTATTATCATGAAAGGTTTCGTCAGATCACTTGACATTCTTGTCACTTGGGTAGCAATGACGTGTTGCTAGATACCGCTCATTGTTTATGATATTAAATATTAGATTTAATATCATTGCCAACGTGACTAGAACCTAAAGGGTCACACATAAAGAGCGGTCAAAAGCGATATGTATAAGTACGACTTATATAAAGGGTGCGCTTAGTAAATAATGCGAATGATTTAGCATTATTTACTAAACTCGTATTGGGCTTAGTGAAGTCAAAAACGAGTTTGACTTGCAAAGCACATAAGGAGTTCTATAAAAAGAAACCTAGTGCAATAGTTTGCGGTTACGTCTTCCTTGCAGAAACCCTAGTTCTCTGACTTCCGTCTTCTTGGCTAGCACCGAGGTTTTGGAGGAGCACTGTTCGTGTGGACTCAATAGAGGCTCTGCTGTTTGCTTGGCTGTGATCGAGATTCCGGTTCGCAGATTCCACCGATCGTCTTCAGATTCCACGTTCTAAGGTAACAATCGAATCACTGGTTCAAGTTCCAATTCGTAATGATCCAAGGAAAGTAAATCGAAATTTTATTCCGCTGCTTATTCTGTTTATGTCGATTTACCTTCACTAAGCTCACTCAATCTTGATTCCTCAAGCTCTTCTCTCCAAAACCCTTTTTTCTTCTCTTCACCTCTTTCTCTCTCTACCTCTCTCTAGAAATATTTTGTGAAATGAATGAATTGATTCTTCTCAGACAACCCTAGTGTTATCTCCACTAATTGGCTTAACCCATTTCTATCCAAACCAAAATATTTCTACACTTCAAACGATATTTTAATTAATAACGGTAAAATGTCACTAACGGTAAAATCTCGACTTTCTCTAGTAACTTAATGAAATAACCATTCTCACTAATTACTAAAAGCAATTCCCACTAAAAATATAATTTTACCCATCCTCACAAAATTACCAAAATACCCATCTAATACGAAAAGCCATGAAAATGTACCCAATGATGATTAATCACACATAAACATATAAAACACACAATAAAATAAATAAAATAAATCTAGCTAAAAAAATCGGGCTGTTACAACTCTCCCCCCTAGAAAGAATTTTTGCCCTTGAAAATTACCTTAAGGAAACAACTTCGGATACGAAACTGTCGCGTCATTTTTCGGAGATCAAGGCTATTTGATTAGCTTTTGACTCACTAATTTCTTCCACGACTGAACATTTAATTTTTTAAGAAAAGGGGAAAAAAGTTCAAACTACCCCTATTTGAAAAGATTTAGGGTTCGGGGGTTAGTTACACAAAGGGAAGGTATTAGCACCCTTTATGTCCGTAGTACTCTACGAGAATCTCTTGGTTTTATTTAATTCAATGTGCTATAACTTGCTTGCTTATTTTGAAAAGAAGGAATTAATGTGATGAAAAGGAAAATAAAGTGAGACCTAATTTATCTACATATTTTATTGTTTGAAAGGACGAGTGTCCTCTGCCTACGTACCCGTGAAGGATCAAAACCTCGTAGTTCGGGGTAGAAATTGACGTTTGATTGGTTTGGTGTTTTTTATTAGTTTCGAAAAAGGTTTTAAAAGGAAAAGCCAAGTGGCAAATAAGAATTGATTTGTGTTTTTTATTAAAAGAAAGATGACTCAAAGTATAGTTAAATTGATTGATATTTGATTAAGAAAATAAAATAAAAAGGACGATCACTTGATTTAGGATCAAGGTTTATTATAAAAAAATATTTTTTGTGATTTTTTGGTTATTTGCATGTTTTTGTTGTTTTTGAATAATTGCTAAACTAACGGAGCAAGAAAATAAAACGTAATAACCTAAGCAGAAAAGTAGAGCATACACCCACACACGCACACATGCACCTAAACTATTACAAAAAAACCTATTTACATTCTAAGGTCTGCAGAAAATAAATGACAAGTAAATAAATTATTTACATCAAGGCCTAATTTACATTCTAACATCCTTGCTATAAAATAAAATAAATGACATAAATATGCATGAGAGAACATAAGATAATAATTACAATGCTAAAAGATAAAATTAAAATGTATGCAAGACTTGAAAGAAATAAAAATTGGGTTCAATCACAAGGAGGTGCAGTAGCATTATGGGTTGTGCAGAATAGTAAGAAAAGGAAACTGGGCTCAGAGGCGCGCGTTGGGCCTCACGGGTTGGGGAATTGGGCTTAAACCGGTTCGGTTCAAGCCTGGTTCGATTGAGGAGAACCGAACCGTTTTGACATGTATATATAGGCTATGGACCGGTTTTTTCTTTCATTTTACAAATCCACTCTCTCTCTTCCTCAAAATTCTCTCTTCTCTCTCATGCTTCTTCATCTTCTCCGATGAGAGAAAGAAGAACACCGGCGGCGGTTTCGGTTCCGGCACGGCGGTCAGACGGCCCAGATGGGCGGCGCCACCGTGCCGGAACTTAAAAAATTTCACTTTTTAAAACCGGTTCTTCTTCCGTTTCTCGTATTTACCCTCAAAAATCCCACAACAGTTGTATTTCAGCCTAGATCTAAGAAAAAGAAAAAATACTACCTTTGGTTCGTTCTTTTTGGTTCACTGACTGTTGTATGATGCTGATGTGACACAGCCGGTACTCCTTTGGTTCTGGATCGGCGCAATCTGATCTGCGTTGGGAACGGTTACGGTTCTCTGCTCCTCTTGGTGATGTGCGATTTCTGGCTTCTCCTCTCCTTTTCTGGTGTTGTGCGATTCTGCTGTGTGGCTTATGTGCGTTCTGCCGTGTGGCTTATGTGCGTTCTGCCGTGTCCTTCCTGTGTTCTGCAGGTTATGTATTTATAGTGCTGGGCTGATGTTAGGGTTTGTTGAGGAAAAGCACAAAAACTGTGCTTTTGGATTGAGATGAAAGCAAAACGCGGATTGAATGTTACTGGATTGCTGCAGATGAGGCTGTGAACTGGAATGGATGAACGTGACAGACTGTTTTCTGAATTTGGACCATTTTGTTGGACTTATCATTGGACAAAAATAATAAAATGAAATAAAACAAGATAAAGACTAACAATGACAATAAAAATAATAACTAATAATAAAAATAAAAATAAAAAATTAAAACCAAAATTAAAGTTGATTTAAAAATTAAATAAAAGATGGAAATTAAAAATAAAGATAGAGTGAAGAGGGCCCGACTCGTAACAAAAAATGAGGTATTTTAAAATACCTTTTTATTGAAAAGTCAGGGACTGATCGGGGTCAAAAGGCGTATGAATGTGGACCTTAGGTCAAAAACTGTAACACCCCATTCCCAAATATACTTTATTTAAATAAATAAACACACATCAGAGTCATAAAATCCACATGGGCATGTCACACTTCATTTTCAGTTTTCTGAAATAGAATATAAAAATCTATTTATAAAATATCCAAGAAATCGTCGTTTAATATGCAACGGAATATTATTATTGAAACGTCAACAACCAATTAAAACTTCGAACAATATCTTGGCATAAAAGCCTCGACCAGAATAATTCATCAATCATAGGGCTACAACAACATTAACCAAAATTCGATACATAGAATGAAATAAAACAATGAAAATCCCATCCCACGTATCAGAGCCCTAGACACTTGAGCCACCACCTACTACTCAGGATCACCTGCAAGTTACCCATAGGAAGGGCAACGTTTTCAAGCAGAAGGGGTGAGATTCTCAATCAATAAGTATAATATATAAAAACATCAATTGAAAATCTAACACCTTACAATATCAGAGATTATTCAATAAGCATAGTTATTTATAATCAACAACAGTCACTCACAACAGAAACCAATCAACAAAACACAACTCATGTTATGACACGACATCCCCATCTAATACTCCTCAATAATGCAAATATGCATGTGGTACCATAATTCAGGGCCATGACCCACACCGCTGTCGAATGGTTAAAGCATTCTCAGCAGGACCTAAGTCCTCACCGCTCCGCACCGCTTTGAACAACTAGTGTTCCACCGCTTTGAACGACAAGGCGTTCCAGAGCCGAAGCTCTCCCCCTTGATGATTATGCAACTACCCAACCAGTGTATATCTACATACAACTCTACTATTACATATGTATTTATATGACTCACCACTCCTCTTAATGCAACGTTTTCATTCATCTAGTTCACACTTTTCAACATCTCCGCAAGTTATATAAATCAATCAAATCATTATCATTATGTTTACATAGGATTAGAAACTTAACAAGGGTTATACAAGCTAAGAAACACACAAGGAATACTAAAAGAGGTCCCCTAGCTTACGAGCAAGGTTCAGAAAAAGGCTGACTAAGGTTCACTTCGCTTAAGCGACGACTAGTTCGCTTAAGCGACCAACTTACAGTAAGTTCTGGGCTCAGTTCGCTTACGGGTCGCTCACGGTTCGCTTGAGCGAAATTTGGACAGAATCAAAATGGTTTTTCGCTCACAGGGTCGCTTACTATTCGCTTAAGCGAATTCTTGGCAGAACCAAACTTAATTTTCGCTTACCAGTTCGCTCACGGTTCGCTTAAGCGAACGGGTAGAATCGCATTCTGGGCAGCTTGCTTGAATGCTCGCTTAAGCGACGGGTGCTTCTCTTAAGCGACCATTCGTCTGGGCAGTGCAAAACCTACGGTTTCAGACTCCTTCTCACTCCAAAAACCCCATTTTAATTCCCTGATCACCCAAAATGTTTTCCAACAGATGTTTATAGGTCCTATATACAACTAGGCATAATAAAGAAACACAATTCAACCATCAACAGCAACAGTTACAGAATCATTCTACTATCATACAAATATTCATCAATTCATATAATTCATCAAAATTTCAATCAATTAATGGATTACAGCAACAACATGGATTAAGCTTTCATTCTTAACATCAAATTCCGAGAAAACTAACATCATCTTTACTCATTCCATCAGAATCATCATCAAACCCTAATTTTCATATTATTTCCAAAACCATTCAATTAGGTCAATTTCAGAATTATAGATTATAATTATTGAGAGATAGTCTCACCCTTACCTTAGATTGTAAGAAGAATTAACACGGCAATCGGCTCCTAAGTTTTCCCCTTGTTCTTGGTTTTCTCTTGCTTTCTCTGGTTCTTCTCTCCAACCAAAATGTTTTCACGTACTATTGTTTTTCCCTATCTTTCTTTCCTTATTCTCTCAAAGTGTAACCTCCTTTATTTCATTAAACCCCTCCTAATAACCATTAATTTCTAATTAATCCCTATCCTCCTAAAATAAGCCATTTTCTCTTATTATTCTATTTATATTAAATAAATTATATAAATAAATTCCACACACCACATAAATCATATATAATACTTTTAAAACAACACACATAAGACCTTAAATAATTCTAAAATAAATAAAATACTACTAGGGCGTTACAACTCTCCCCAACTTAGAGGATTTCGTCCTCGAAATCTTACCTCGAACGAACAACTCCGGATACGATATTTGCATCTTACTCTCCAACTCCCAAGTCAAACTTTCACCAGATGCTCCACCCCAAACAACCCTTACAAGAGGTATCTCTTTACCTCTCAAAGACTTCACCTTTCGATCATCAATCCTCAAAGGTAATGTCTCCACCGTAAGGTTATCTCTAACTTGTACATCATCTCTTGGAATAACATGTGAAGGATCAGGTACATACTTCCGCAACTGTGACACATGAAACACGTCATGCAAATTCGAAAGATGAGGTGGTAATCCAACTCTATACGCCACAGTTCCCACTCTCTCAGATATCTGATATGGTCCAATAAACTTTGGAGTCAACTTCTTAGATTTTAATGCACGACCTACACCTGTCATAGGAGTGACCCTCAAGAACACATGATCTCCCTCTTGAAACTCAAGGTCCTTCCTACGCTTGTCATGATAGCTCTTCTGTCGACTCTGCGACGCTTTCATATGTTCTCTTATCAACTTAACCTTTTCTGTAGTTTGTTGAACTATGTCTGGTCCCAACATCACACTTTCTCCCGACTCAAACCAACACAGAGGACTCCTGCATCTTCGACCATACAATGCTTCAAATGGTGCCATACCAATACTCGAATGGTAACTATTGTTGTAAGTAACTTCTATCAACGATAAATGACTATCCCAAGCTCCACCTTGCTCAAGTACACATACCCTTAAAAGATCTTCTAAGGATTGTATCGTCCTCTCTGACTGTCCATCTGTCTGGGGATGATAAGCCGAACTCAGCCTCAACTTCGAACCCAAAGCATCTTGTAAACTCTTCCAGAATCTAGATGTGAATCTCGGATCCCTATCTGGTACAATACTCGACGGAACACCATGCAGTTTCACAATGTCCCGGATGTAAATCTCCGCCAACTGCGCCACCGGAAAACTGATATTTATCGGAATAAAGTGCGCCGACTTCGTCAATCTATCGACTATAACCCATATAGAATCATGTCCTCTCGGAGTGTTTGGTAAACTCGTCACGAAATCCATAGAAATACTATCCCATTTCCACTCCGGTACATCCAATGGTGTCAACAACCCTGCAGGCCTCTGATGTTCAACCTTTGACTTCTGACAAGTCAAACACGCATATACAAACTGAGCAACATCACGCTTCAAACCAACCCACCAAAACAGCTTTTTCAAGTCGTGGTACATCTTCGTAGCTCCCGGATGGATACTCAAGCTACTCTTGTGACTTTCTTCCAAAATCAATCTTTTCATCTCATCGTTGTCAGGAATGCAAATTCTGCCTCTGAACCTCAACACACCTTGTTCATCAACTTTGAAATCACTATCTTCAGTCTGATTACTATCAACCATCAAATCCACAAACTTGACATCAACCTGTTGTGCTTCTCTGATACTATTCAAGAATTCACTATTGATTTTCAACATGCCCAACTGCACACTCTGGGGTAACAATTCACAAACAAGGCTTAAATCTCTAAACTGCTCAAGTAACTCAAATTCCTTCACCATCATGGCCGACATGTGTAACGTCTTTCTACTCAAGGCATCTGCAACTACATTGGCTTTACCCGGATGATAGTTCAACCCAAAATCATAATCCTTCAATAACTCTAACCATCTCCTCTGTCTCATGTTCAACTCCTTCTGGTCAAATAAATATTTCAAGCTCTTATGGTCACTGAACACTTCGAACCTGGAACCATACAAGTAGTGCCTCCAAATCTTTAAAACAAAAACCACCGCGGCCAACTCTAAATCGTGAGTAGGATAATTCTTTTCATGTACCCTCAGCTGTCTAGAAGCATACGCCACTACCTTACCGTCTTGCATCAAAACACCTCCTAGACCCAGCTTAGACGCGTCACAGTAGACAACAAACGGTTCATCCGACTTAGGCAAAATTAAAACAGGCGCGGTTGTCAACTTCCTTTTCAACTCATTAAAGCTATTTTCACATTGAGCATCCCATACAAACGACTTACCCTTACAGGTTAACTGAGTCAACGGCAAAGCTAGCCAAACCCAAGAAACTTCTGATCTCGGTCACCGACTTCGGAGTCTCCCATTGCGACACTGCCTCAACCTTTGAAGGATCCACTGCAATACCACTTCCAGAAATAATATGGCCAAGAAAACTTACTTCACTTAACCAGAATTCACACTTCGACAATTTGGCATACAACTTCTTCTCTTTCAATACTTGCAACACAATTCTCAGATGTTCTGCATGCTCTTCCTCGGTTCTCGAATAGATCAAAATGTCATCAATAAACACAACCACAAATTTATCTAGATAAGCATGAAAAATTCTATTCATATACTCCATAAACACCCCAGGCGCATTAGTAACACCGAAAGGCATCACCTTATATTCGTAATGACCATATCGTGTCCTAAAGGCAGTCTTCTGCATGTCTTCATCTTTTACCTTGATCTGATGGTAACCTGACCTCAAGTCAATTTTCCTAAAAATCTTGGCACCCACCAACTGATCCATCAGGTTGTCAATTCTCGGAAGAGGATATCTGTTCTTTATCGTAACTTTATTCAACTGACGGTAGTCGATACACAACCTCATACTACCATCCTTCTTCTTTACCAACAACACAGGCGCTCCCCACGGTGAAACACTTGGTCTTACAAACTTCTTGTCGAGTAAATCCTCCAACTGTTTCTTCAACTCAGCAAGTTCGGATGCCGACATACGATAAGGTGCCATAGACACCGGCTTCGTTCCTGGTACTAGATCAATGGAGAACTCAACCTCCCTCTCTGGTGGTACATCTGGAATCTCATCCGGAAAAACTTCAGGAAACTCATTCACTACAGGTAACCTGTCGATCACAGCTCGGTTTTCTAACGACAAACATGCCATTAGGGAATACATCAGAATCCCATCTCGTTCTAGCTGCTTCATCTCCTTTGTAGATAAAATCTCAACTCCACTCTCTTCTTCGGCAGAAGAAAAATGCACAGTCTTGTTAAAGCAGTTGATATGAACTCGGTTATATTCTAACCAATTCATCCCAAATATAACATCCATCCCCGTCAGTGGTAAGCAAACTAAGTCTACTTCAAAATCCCTACCAAACATAGATATAGGACATCTCAAACAAACAAGAGAAGTAGTCACTGAACCCTTAGCTGGAGTTTCAACGACCATTTCTCCTTTCATATCAGACACAATCAAACCCAGTTTATAAGCACACTCTAAAGCAATGAAACAATGCGTAGCACCAGTGTCTATAATAGCAATTAAAGGGATACTATTAAAGAAACAAGTACCTCTGATAAGTCTATCTTCATTCGCGGTTTGCGTACCAGCCAAGGCAAACACTTTCCCACCGGTCCTAACCTTCTTCGGTTGAGTGCACTGAGAACTGATGTGACCCTCCTCATTGCAGTTGTAGCATACAATATCACCACGTTTACAATCAGCTAACACATGACCCTTCTGTCCACACCTGAAGCACTTCTTCTCATCTTTAGTACAAACATTACTTTTGTGGCCTTTCTCGCCACACTTAAAGCAAACTATCTCCGCAGGAGTGTCTCTTCCCCTGGGTCTTCTTTCATCATTCAGTCGTTGCTTTCCCTTACCAGCAGGAGCACTATAAGGCTTAGGACGACTCTGTTGTCCCTTGCCCCTCCGTTCACTCATCACCTTGTAATGAGCCTTTGAATCTTCCTCATAGATTCTGCAGCTACTTATCAACTCAGAAAGAGTTCTGATCTTCTGATAACCAATGGCCCTCTTGATGTCAGCTCTCAACCCATTCTCAAACTTAATACACTTGGAGAATTCAGCCGTCTCCGCAGTATAGTGAGGATAAAACTTGGCCAGCTCCGTGAACTTAGCAGCATATTCCGTGACAGACATGTCACCTTGTTTCAACTCTAGGAACTCAATTTCCTTCTTGCCACGGACATCTTCCGGAAAATACCGATTCAGGAATTCTCTCCTGAACACAGCCCAGGTTACTACTGCACCATCCTGCTCAAGCACAGGTAACAGACTTACCCACCAATCATCAGCCTCTTCCGCTAGCATGTGCGTCCCGAACCGCACCTTTTGAATTTCAGAGCATTGCATGACCCTGAAGATCCTCTCCACTTCCTTCAGCCAAGTCTGAGCACCATCTGGATCATACCTCCCCTTGAATGCCGGTGGATGATTCCTCAAGAAGGTCTCCAGCATTCTCACCTCTCCGTTACCAGCAGCGGGTTGTTGTCCTACAGCTTGAGCAACAGCCTCAAGTGCAGCAGCGATAGCAGCATCATTACGACCAGCCATTTCTAAAGTCTACATAAGAAGTAACAATTCAGAACATAACAAAACAGCATTAGAGTTAACACTCTATCCTAGGTGGCTCAACACGACTCTACTGCACGGTCGGACGGACCAACCTGCTCTGATACCAATTGTAACACCCCATTCCCAAATATACTTTATTTAAATAAATAAACACACATCAGAGTCATAAAATCCACATGGGCATGTCACACTTCATTTTCAGTTTTCTGAAATAGAATATAAAAATCTATTTATAAAATATCCAAGAAATCGTCGTTTAATATGCAACGGAATATTATTATTGAAACGTCAACAACCAATTAAAACTCCGAACAATATCTTGGCATAAAAGCCTCGACCAGAATAATTCATCAATCATAGGGCTACAACAACATTAACCAAAATTCGATACATAGAATGAAATAAAACAATGAAAATCCCATCCCACGTATCAGAGCCCTAGACACTTGAGCCACCACCTACTACTCAGGATCACCTGCAAGTTACCCATAGGAAGGGCAACGTTTTCAAGCAGAAGGGGTGAGATTCTCAATCAATAAGTATAATATATAAAAACATCAATTGAAAATCTAACACCTTACAATATCAGAGATTATTCAATAAGCATAGTTATTTATAATCAACAACAGTCACTCACAACAGAAACCAATCAACAAAACACAACTCATGTTATGACACGACATCCCCATCTAATACTCCTCAATAATGCAAATATGCATGTGGTACCATAATTCAGGGCCATGACCCACACCGCTGTCGAATGGTTAAAGCATTCTCAGCAGGACCTAAGTCCTCACCGCTTTGAACAACTAGTGTTCCACCGCTTTGAACGACAAGGCGTTCCAGAGCTGAAGCTCTCCCACTTGATGATTATGCAACTACCCAACCAGTGTATATCTACATACAACTCTACTATTACATATGTATTTATATGACTCACCACTCCTCTTAATGCAACGTTTTCATTCATCTAGTTCACACTTTTCAACATCTCCGCAAGTTATATAAATCAATCAAATCATTATCATTATGTTTACATAGGATTAGAAACTTAACAAGGGTTATACAAGCTAAGAAACACACAAGGAATACTAAAAGAGGTCCCCTAGCTTACGAGCAAGGTTCAGAAAAAGGCTGACTAAGGTTCACTTCGCTTAAGCGACGACTAGTTCGCTTAAGCGACCAACTTACAGTAAGTTCTGGGCTCAGTTCGCTTACGGGTCGCTCACGGTTCGCTTGAGCGAAATTTGGACAGAATCAAAATGGTTTTTCGCTCACAGGGTCGCTTACTATTCGCTTAAGCGAATTCTTGGCAGAACCAAACTTAATTTTCGCTTACCAGTTCGCTCACGGTTCGCTTAAGCGAACGGGTAGAATCACATTCTGGGCAGCTTGCTTGAATGCTCGCTTAAGCGACGGGTGCTTCGCTTAAGCGACCATTCGTCTGGGCAGTGCAAAACCTACGGTTTCAGACTCCTTCTCACTCCAAAAACCCCATTTTAATTCCTTGATCACCCAAAATGTTTTCCAACAGATGTTTATAGGTCCTATATACAACTAGGCATAATAAAGAAACACAATTCAACCATCAACAGCAACAGTTACAGAATCATTCTACTATCATACAAATATTCATCAATTCATATAATTCATCAAAATTTCAATCAATTAATGGATTACAGCAACAACATGGATTAAGCTTTCATTCTTAACATCAAATTCCGAGAAAACTAACATCATCTTTACTCATTCCATCAGAATCATCATCAAACCCTAATTTTCATATTATTTCCAAAACCATTCAATTAGGTCAATTTCAGAATTATAGATTATGATTATTGAGAGATAGTCTCACCCTTACCTTAGATTGTAAGAAGAATTAACACGGCAATCGGCTCCTAAGTTTTCCCCTTGATCTTGGTTTTCTCTTGCTTTCTCTGGTTCTTCTCTCCAACCAAAATGTTTTCACGTACTATTGTTTTTCCCTATCTTTCTTTCCTTATTCTCTCAGAGTGTAACCTCCTTTATTTCATTAAACCCCTCCTAATAACCATTAATTTCTAATTAATCCCTATCCTCCTAAAATAAGCCATTTTCTCTTATTATTCTATTTATATTAAATAAATTATATAAATAAATTCCACACACCACATAAATCATATATAATACTTTTAAAACAACACACATAAGACCTTAAATAATTCTAAAATAAATAAAATACTACTAGGGCGTTACAAAAACAATCTCCTTGCCACGCAAACGCTTCAACTCGCGATCCTCAATCCTAACCGGCCAAGTCTCAACCGTCAAATTATCTCTTATCTCCAACTCATCCACTTGAATCATTTGAGACGCATCATGCACATACTTCCTCAACTAAGACACATGAAACACATCATGAAGATTCGACAAAGACGGTGGTAACGCAATCCGATACGCTACAACCCCAACCTTCTCGATGACATCAAACGGCCCAACAAAACGAGGAGTCAACTTCCTACACTTCAAAGCACGACCAACAATGGTCACAGGGTTCACCCTCAAAAACACGTGGTCACCAAGTTGAAACTCAATATCCTTTCTCCTCTGTCTACTCTGAGATGCCTTCATCTTTTCCTGAATCATCTTAACCTTTTCTGTAGTCTCTTGCACAACTTTCGGTCCTAACAAAACACCCTCTCCTGACTCAAACCAACACAACGGTGTTCTACACCTCCTGCCATACAAAGCTTCAAACGGTGCCATTCCGATACTAGAATGAAAAATGTTGTTGTAGGTAAACTCAACCAACGGTAAACACTTATCCCAACCAACACCTTGCTCCAAAACGCAAGCCTTCAACAAGTCCTCCAAACTCTGAATAGTCCTATCTGTTTGCCCATCGGTCTGAGGATGGTAAGCGGTACTCAATCTCAACTTAGTTACCAAAGGAGCTTGCAAACTCTCCCAAAACTTGGAAGTAACCCTCGGATCCCGATCCGACACAATACTAGAAGGAATACCATGCAATCTAACAATCTGCTCAATGTAGATCTCAGCCAACTTCGCTACCGACATACCAGTCTTGATAGGAACAAAATGCGCTGACTTCGTCAACCGATCAACAATCACCCAAATCGAATCGAAACCCTTACTAGTCTTAGGCAACGCTCCAACAAAATCCATAGAAATGCTATCCCACTTCCACTCTGGCACAAACAACGGTTGCATCAAACCCGACGGTCTCTGATGATCAATCTTCGATTTTTGACAAACCAAACAAGCATAAACAAACTCAGCGATCTCCTTCTTCATTCCAGGCCACCAAAACAACCTTTTCAAATCTTGATACATCTTAGTTGCTCCTGGATGAATACTCAAACTACTTCTATGACCTTCATCCAAAATCTGCCTCTTAAGCTCAATAACATCTGGTACACAAACTCGATCACGAAACATCAAGACATTAATCTCATCCAATCTAAAGTCTCCACCTTTACCTTGATTAACCAACGTCACTCGGTCCACGAGTTCCAAATCTTCCTTCTTACCGTTCTTGATCTCTTCCAAAATATTGCTTGTCAACTTCATCATACCCAACCTCACACCATCCGGTGTCAACTCACTAACCAAACTCAAATCTCGAAACTGCTCCATCAAAGCCAACTCTTTAATCATCAAAGCAGACATATGCAAAGTTTTTGTACTCAGAGCATCAGCAACAACATTAGCCTTCCCGGGATGATAACTCAACTGAAAATCAAAATCCTTAAGATATTCCAACCATCTTCTCTGCCTCATATTCAACTCTTTCTGATCAAACAAGTACTTCAAACTCTTGTGGTCACTGAACACCTCAAACTTAGAACCATACAGGTAATGTCTTCAGATCTTCAATGTATACACAACGGCTGCCAATTCCAAATCATGAGTCGGATAATTCTTCTCGTGCACTTTCAACTGCCTCGAAGCATAAGCTAGAACCTGACGATTCTGCATAAGCACACCACCAAGACCCATCTTAGAAGCATCACAATACACCACAAACGATTCCTTCGGATTCGGCAAAATCAACACTGGAGCTGAAGTCAACCTCTTCTTCAACTCTTGGAAACTCTTCTCACACTTAGCATCCCAAACATAAACTTGTCATTTCCGAGTCAACTGCGTCAATGGCAACGCCAACTTAGAGAATCCCTCAATGAACCTCCGATAGTAACCTGCCAAACCAAGAAAGCTTCTAACCTCAAAAACAGACTTAGGAGATTCCCACCGTAACACTGCATCAACCTTAGAAGGATCCACGTAAATACCACCCTTAGAAATCACATGACCAAGGAAACTCACTTCCTTCAACCAAAACTCGCACTTAGACAACTTTCCAGACAACCGATTCTCTTCAAAGAAGCAAACATCATGAACACATAAGCTTCGCTATCTAAAGATCTCTTCAGTTGCTCCGCGGTCAAGGACTTCCTATCTAACTCTTCTACCGGCTTAGAAAAAGTCACACTCTTAGTCAAACAATTAATGCTAACCCCAAAAGCTGACAACCAACCCATACCAAAAATAACATCCATATGCTTCAACGGAAGACACACAAGATCCAACTGAAAATCAACATGAACCTTAACACAAAGCACAACCAAAAGAGCCTCCGCAACCAAAGATACGTTCCCTTGCCAGACTAACACAAACCACTAACCGATAAGAAAACAGCACAACAAAGCAAATGCCGAAGGTACTATGCTACCATTTGCACACGACAGGGAAATACAACAAGCATTAGTCCAGACAAGACTGACCACCGCTCTGATACCAACTTGTAACACCCTACTTCTATTAAAGCAATTAAACATGCGAATAATACATTTATTCAAGAAATAGAGGCTACGCCACATTCAAAATTCAAAAACCAATAAACATGTATATAAACCTCAACAGTCGCAGCGGAATATAAACCAGAGTAAATCCAAGTATACATGTTATGAATCAATAAATTACATCAACATAGATACATCTCAAAAATCCCAACAAACGGGTAATCTCCAAACATCACAAAATCCAAAGTAAAAGATAATCTAGACCGACACAACAAAGCCTGGATTAGAGCCGACTAAACATCTAAACACCGATATCGGAGAAAGCTCTCGATATCCACCAAGCACAAGAACTCACCAAGCAACTAAACCTGCACAACGTCTACCCATCCATACAGATAGGCAGGCGGTCCATAACAGATCCACTAGGGGTAAGTATTACATTATCATAATCCAAATAACAGTTAACATAGATATTTCAATTTAAACATCATGCACTTGATCAATAATAATTACACATTAATACTTACATCACACCCCGATATCTCACATCAATATTCATCAATCATATGAACAATTATCAATTTACAATTATTCATTCACAATCACCAATCACATTTATCATGAATAATCACCGATCATATACATCATGAATAATCACCAATCATATACATCATGAACAATCATCAATCATAAGCCATGCACAATCATTAATCATATTTCATGGACAATCATCAATCACATGTGTCAAACATCAATCACAATCATTATCAATAATCATTCATCTCATTTCATCACCAATCACATATTTCAAATAAGACTCATGTTATGATATGCACTTATTGACACATAAATGCATGTGGTACCAAATCTCCAAAAGGTCGTCACCTCCGATGGACAAGTCAACATCGCATGTAAGGGGTCACTCCTTACATAATCTCCGAAGTAAAAGAGCCGGACTATTTTACAACAACTCGACTATGATGCATGGACATGTATAAGAACTCGATAATGCGACAACAATCACAAATTTCTCCACAATATATAGGACAACACCCAATTATATTGTTCATCTCCACATCATTTGCATTATCAAGAAAACATGCCCACACACAATTAAATCATAGTATTCACCATCACACATCAACATGATTATCAATAATCAACAATGTCATTCAACATCAACTATATCATATAGTTTCACCATTCCAAACAATTCTCATATTCCAAGTAAGAGGACATACAACATCTCATGACAAATATCATATCCAACACAATCATTCATAATCAACTATCACATATAGTTTCACCATTCAAGCATTCCTTACATTCTAAGTAAGATAACATACAACATCTCATGATAAACATCATATCCAATACAATCATTCATTCATACAACTTCACTTAGCCATATAAGAATAGTCACCACAATTCGTAAGACAATTAGTTCAAGAAACATTTCCGACCAAAGACCATGTCAAGTGGCAAACGGCCAACATTGACAATTCCCAAGACAAAACAACATAGACAAGTTGAGAGTTCTCAAACAACCTTAACCAATCATGTATTCATGAATTTAAGTTGCCTCCGGACCATTAAACATTGATCCATGAACAACTTAAGTTCGTATGAAAAACCCCATTTCACAACTTTTCACATTCCCACCCGAAATATAACCTTTTACATGATTAGAACAAATGAACTAAAACCAAATAAATAAACTCTAGGACCTTAACCGTGTATATACACAAATCACATATGTGTGCAGTAGTGTATACATCAACGTTTCATAGGCCAACTCACTTAAATTCAAGTTTTGCAAAGATCATATCATAAATGTTTCATTAAAGTCAAGAAAACACAAGGGCTCACTAAGCCCTTAATACAAAGCTATTTCTTCCATAAAAACATCCCTAGATGATTAGCGTAAAGTCCCTACACTTAGGAAGAAGTTTGGAACCAATTGGAGCGAAGAAAATTGCATTTTTGAGGTTTTTGGTCAAACAGCATCATGGCACGTTGGCCCCGAATCGTGGCACGATTGTGGTTTGACAGACAACATCAGATTTCAACTTCTACGTTTTCGCGCATAAAAATCAAACCGTTAATCCATTTTCGCCTACATGCTCCTAACACTTAGAACTATCATAATGCCCAGAAAAATCCCAATTTCAACAACCTCAAATTCATTTTACAAGCCTCACACAAACAATCATTTTCCAAAACGGTTAACAAATGAATTTTCAAACGAAACTCCCGTTTTCTTACAAAACGACTCGACTAACGTAACCATAACATAAAAACAGAAATTCCATCAAGTTTAACTCATCCAACCACATAGACAACTCAGTCAACAACTTTGTATATCAAATTTCACTTTGGGTTCTTCACTTGAACATCTAGCACAACTTCACCAATACAAACAATTTATTTCATAAAATGGAATACTTATGATATCATTCAATAACAACAACATATCTACTTCAACAACACTTCATTTAGACATGAATTCAACCATAATTCAACAACACAATATCCCAATCCAACAATTGAGCAAAACACATAATTATTCATTTTCACCAAACCAACAACAACAACTTATTTCACAACAACAAAATTATGAATCATGCATACCCAAGCCATGAATTAGCATCCATAACATCACTTAACAACAACAACATCTATTGATCATGAAACATATCACAATTCCTCAACAACCATGCATAATTCACCAATTGAGCATAATTTACAAACTACCCATTTTCATACATCATGAACTTGCAATTTCATCATCAACCATTCATTTAACATCAAATTAACATATCCAAAGATATCTCTACAACATAAGCACGAATTTCAAAGATTGGGTTCATGATAATCACTTATTCTCATAATCAATTATGCATAGAATCAAGAGAAAAAAGAATTAACCAAATGATTATGATAAAGACTAACCCCCTTACCTTAGATAAAGATTAATCCCAACTTCGGCTTCACTTTAGCTCCTAAGCTCACTCAATCTTGATTCCTCAAGCTCTTCTCTCCAAAACCCTTTTTTCTTCTCTTCACCTCTTTCTCTCTCTACCTCTCTCTAGAAATATTTTGTGAAATGAATGAATTGATTCTTCTCAGACAACCCTAGTGTTATCTCCACTAATGGGCTCAACTTAGTTTCTAGTGGGCTTAACCCATTTCTATCCAAACCAAAATATTTCTACACTTCAAACGATATTTTAATTAAGAACGGTAAAATGTCACTAACGGTAAAATCTCGACTTTCTCTAGTAACTTAATGAAATAACCATTCTCACTAATTACTAAAAGCAATTCCCACTAAAAATTATAATTTTACCCATCCTCACAAAATTACCAAAATACCCTTATAATATGAAAACCCATGAAAATGCACCCAATGATGATTAATCACACATAAACATATAAAACACATAATAAAATAAATAAAATAAATCTAGCTAAAAAAATCGGGCTGTTACACCTAACACACGCTTCATAGAACGATGCCATGCGAGGTAGTTAGAACCATCAAGAAGAGGAGTAACAAGAATGGAGTTAGGACCTTTGCTTGGATGAACGTAATAAGGAGAAGTGGTGTCTAGTTGATGAGCAACGGGTGCTTGACGAGGAGGCATGGTGAAAGAGAAGCAAGAACAATAAAAATGGTGAAAACAGAGTATGAATGATGAACGTAATCACAGTACGTGAAAAAGGAGAAAGAGGAAAAATGAAGAATCTCAAAAGGAAATTGAGATCGAAACGAGAAGAAACGAAGAATAATCAATGTGATTCTTGCAAAAAATCAACGAGAACGAAGAAGATGAAAAAGCTTGAGCTTGAGCATCAATGGCGGAAGCTTGTAACTGAATCGTAACAAACTCCTCTCAATAAGAGAGAGAGTAAATCTGTGTGTCTTCCATAGATAGCTTGCAGCACAAGAAAGCCACTTAAAGGGCATTTTGGTCCTTTTCGGTACTTCTTCTTTGTTTCAGTTTTAGTTAGTTATTCCTTCTTTGTAACTACTATATATAGCTGCTTGTATTGAACCTTCAATCAAATGAGAAACATTCACTTTTGTTCATTTGATAATATGGTATCAGAGCCTCTTCACGATTCTTTGGGCCCCTGTTATCAGGTTTCTGTTATCGGGCCACCCGTCATTTATGTTCACGCTTCAGATGTGCAATCATGAGCGTGAGAGGGTATGTTAAGAGTCCGACATCAGTTAGGAGTTGACCTGACAATTTGTTTATAAGTGGGGGCAATCCTCACCTCACTAGCCGGTTTTCTGGGGTTGTGTTAGGCCCAACCACGATTTCTAATAAAAAAATTTCTCTCCGTAAAACGAAGTCAATGCTAAATCTATTTTTTTCTACAATCAATACAGTTTTCTCATATCAACCTCTTAATCAAATTCAATCACAATAAAAATCATTTTCTTTAAAACAAATCATTAAATAAACATTTTCTATATCAGAACTACGTAGCTTTGAATTCTCCATCGCACTAGGAGATACGTAGGAGCAAGATCATACTTTTGTCAAGCACAATAATAATAAAGCCTTTCCCCCCTATATTTAAACATTGCATTTGTTTAAAATCTTAATTTTAATTCTTATTTAATAATAAGGAGAAATGAATATTTAGAAGTTTACAAATATTTTGGACAATTAATAAGAGGTAACTGTTTTTTAACGGATGTCGTAGGGTGTTAATACCTTCCATACGCAATCGACTCCCGAACATAAAATCTGGTTTCTAAGACCATTTTGTCATTTTTAAAGGGTTTTTTTTCCTCGTGAGCATTGTTCAGTTGGTAAGGACAATGCATATAATATGCAAGGTCCGAGGTTCAAACCCCGACCACTACAAAAAAAAAAAAGGTTTTTTTTTCCCGATGTTTTCCCTATTTTAATAAACTTTGGTGGCGATTTCACTGTTTTTCGAGCAACCCTCGAATTTTTAGGCCGCTTCAATGATGAACAACAATGGCTTTGTAACACCCCGTTTCCCAAAATCAATTAAATAATCATATTTCAACAATCAGAGTAAAACCCCAATGGGCATGTCACACTACGTCATCAAAATTTCTTAAATAGAATGTATAAAAATCTATTTAATTAATCATTCATCATAAAACAACATTAAACTTGCAGCGGAATATTTTTCAACTTAAATAAACTCCAACAATTATTCTTGGCGCAAACGCCTCATCGAAGGAAACCAAATCATCCATAGCGCTACAATAATAATGTTTCAAAATTAATACATAGGAGAAATCAAGAAAGTAAAATCCCATCCCACGTATTCAGAGCCCTAGACACAGTGAGCCACCACCTACTACTCAGGATCACCTGCAAGTTACCCATAGGAAGGGCAACATTTTCAAGCAGAAGGGGTGAGATTCTCAAACAACAATATTAATATATAATAACATCAATGAATCTAACACCCTATCATCATAATAATTCATCAATTAAATATGCACAATATCATTAGCAACATCAACATCCATTGGTAAATAAGCCAGCAATTAATGATTTATGCAACTACTCGACTCCACTACAAGACTCATGCAGGACATGACGACTCCTCTAAGACTCCTCAACAAATGCAACTATGCATGTGGTACCATATCAGGGCCGAAGCCCTCACCGTTATAGAATGGTTAAAGCATTCTTTATATCAGGACATGAGTCCTCCCATTAACACCGCTTTGAACAACATAGTGTTCCACCGCTTTGAACGACAAGGCGTTCCAGGACCGACGTCCTCACCGTTTTTATGTTTATGCAACTGACTCCACTTGTGTATATCTACATACAACTCAACAAATTCATATGTACTTATATGACTCACCACTCCTTTAATGCAACTTGTTCATCACTTGATTCATGCAATTACAACCTCTCCAAAATTCACAAAATTAACCAATCAATTTAACGTTGTATTATAAGCAAGATTTAATGCCTATACAAGAGTTTTACAAGCTAAAGGAACACTTAGAAGTACTAAAAGGAAACCCCTAGTGCACGAAGTAAAGTTCAGAAAAAGGTTAACTAAGGCCCAGTTCGCTTAAGCGAAGGGCAGCTCGCTTAAGCGACCAGCTACAGGAAAATCAGGATCCTCGCTCGCTCACGGTTCGCTCAAGCGAACACAATGTCGTATCTAAAGGCATTCTACGCTTACGGCTCGCTCACGGTTCGTTTAAGCGGACGGCTAAAGACAAAAACTGGGCAGTGTAACGCCCACTTTCGTTTAATCGTTATGTAATCGAGTTTAGGCAATTATATTATAATTATATAATATATGCATGATTTTGATATGTTTTGATGATTTGATTGATGACGTGATAAGTTATGAGTTTTGGAGGATTTGATTATGATATGAGATTTATTTTATTGATAAATAGAATAAAGATTTGAAAATAATATAAAATATTTAGTTGAGGGCTGTTTTGATATTTTAGATAGTTTTGGGGGAGAAAGTGAGATAAGATAAGTAATTAAGAGGAGATATAAAAAGGCTAGACCTAGTTTTAGAAAAACTGATTGTACGTGAAAACTTTTGGAAAAAGGGAGAAAAGCTTAGAGAGGAGTAAGAGACCAAGAGGGCTGCGATTTTCTTCAAATTAAGGTAAGGGTGAGACTAATAATTCAATAATGTTAATTGTTGTAATTCTGATGATTAGTTGACAAGTTAGGATTGATTTAGAAAAGTTTTGGAATTAGGTCAAAACCCTAAAAATTGATGATCAAACGGTAAAACTTGTTTAGATTGATGAAAGAACCGTCCTTTAACCTTAGAATATGTTTAGGATGAATTCTGGAATCAAAACCAAGCTTTGAAACATGTTGTAGGATGGATTTTTGAGAAAAACCCTAGTCTGCCCGTGCTTCTGTTCATCGCTCGCCACGGCGAGTGATGATCCTTGCCTCGCGAGTGATGATCTTCATCGCTCGCCACGCGAGCCCTCCCTTTTCGCCTCGCGAGTTGTTTGGTTCAACTCGCCATGGCGAGCAATCCCCTTCGCCTCGCGAGTTGTGTGACGCAGCTCGCCATTGCGAGCCACCTTACTCGCCATAGCGAGCTAAGGCAGAGTGTATGTTAGATTTCATGTTTCGACCTTTTTAGTTGAATCTTTTATGCCTTTGAGTACCTGAACATACCTAGTATTGATTAGGAATGAATGTAGGATCAGAGGGAACCCAGAACAACCTTAGTTTGGGAGATGAGTGTTACTCGCCATGGCGAGTAAGTACTCTCGCCTCGCGAGTACAACCAGGATGAACTTGCTTATGTGTTTGTGCGATCTGTGTCGCACTTGTCGATCAAGAGTGAACCTCTAACTGGTAATGAGACCTAGTGATGTCATTTAATGCAGACTGTAGAGTTGTTTAAGTTATATGAATATCAATTGAATATGAACTATTATATTGTATATTCATGCAAGATAAGAAGATGTGTTAACGATACAAACTATGTGCTTTGATATAATGATATCATCTTGTTATGTGACTTGTTTATGCTGCTTTCGTTATTTAACTAAGTGCATAAGTATATGATGAAGTTTAGCTCCAAATTATTGGATGCATGTTGATAAGTCGATTACGTTGTTTGTTCATATGTGTCCATGCATAACATATCATTGAGCTTAGTCCTCACCACGAATATTAGGAGCTCTGTCCTCCGCACGTTTTATAGGAGCTTTGTCCTCCGCACGATTAAAGTATATTAATACTTATGATGACGATTGGTACCACATGCATATAAGGAAGTCTAAGAGCATTGTCACATTGTCATGATTAAGATGCCTTGTTGATAATGATTGAATATGTGATTACGTGATAAGTGTTTATTGATTATGTTATGTTATTCCTAATTATTGGATATACGATTACGTGATAACTGTTTAGCAATTATGCAAAGTTAATAATGGAATGATTATGATGTTAATTTATGATTCTCAATTACATTGATTAATGTTATTTTATTATGAAATCTCACCCGTTCTGCTTGAAAATGTTGCCCTTCGTATGGGTAACTTGCAGGTGATCGTGCTTAGTGTGCAGTTGCCGTCGTGAGTGGCCTTGCCTTCACTGTGTCGTCTAGGTCGCTCTGATACGTAACGGGATGGGGTTTAATGTTATAACATGCTTCATTCTTTTACGTGAACTGCTATGATAACTTCTGTTTTGATAAACTCTTTTGAGATACTCTGTTGGGGCCTGCGTGCCAAAACGTTTTATGAATTATATTTATGATTTTCCGCTGCAATGTTTAAGATATTGGTTAAATTATTATTTGACTGTTGACTTACGTTATGTGTGTGATATCCCGTTGTTTGATGATTACTCTGATAAATGCTATGTATTTAATGAAATTTTGATATTGGGAAAACGGGGTGTTACAGGCAGCGATTTTGATCGCTCGCTTAAGCGATGGGATGTTCGCTTAAGCGACCATTCATCAGTACAGGGTAAAAACTTACGATTTCAGACTTCTCTCCACTCCAAAACCCAATTTTAATCCCCTGATCACCCAAAACATTTTCCAGCGATTGTTTACAGGTCCTATACACAACTAGGCATCGAAAGGAACACAAAACATGCATTAACACATTAATCCAACTCATTCCAACAATCATACACAATTTCTCTCAATTCATTCAACCAGTCCTAATCTCAATCCAATTCAGAATATAGCAGCATTACAGATTGAGAAATCATACATAACATCAATTACAACATGTTAAACATAATTCATACATCTTTCTTTCAAAATCAGTCTCATACCCTAATTCTCAATTTTATACATAAGAACTATTCAATTAGATTAATTTTCAGAAATTATATATTATAATCATTGAAAGATAATCCCACCCTTACCTTAGAATTGCAAAGACAAAGAAAACACAGCAATCGATTATCTAGTTCTTCTCTCTTGGTCTTCTCTCCTTGCCTTAGCTTTTCTCCTCCCCAACTTGTTTTCACGTTAAACAGTTTTCTGACCTTTTCTTTCCTTAACTCCCTAAAACTATAACCTCTCTTTTTTTCATTAAAACCTCCCTTATTATTATTAATTTCTAATTAATCCCTAACCTCCTAAATAATTCTATTATTTCTATTATTCTATTTATATTAAATAAATTATATAAATAAATACTACACACCAAATAAATCACACATATTTTATAAAATACATAAAAGACTCTAAATAATTCTAAAAATAATAAAATAACGACTAGGGCGTTACAACTCTCCCCAACTTAGAGAATTTCGTCCTCGAAATCTTACCTCAAACAAACAACTCCGGATACGATTCTTGCATCTTACTTTCTAGTTCCCAAGTCAAACTTTCACCAGATGCTCCACCCCAAACAACTCTTACAAGAGGTATCTCTTTACCTCTCAAAGACTTCACCTTGCGATCATCAATCCTCAAAGGTAAGGTCTCCACCGTCAGGTTATCTCTAACTTGCACATCATCTCTCGGAATAACATGCGAAGGATCAGGCACATACTTTCGCAATTGCGACACATGAAATACGTCGTGCAAATTCGAAAGATGAGGTGGTAATCCAACTCTATACGCCACAGTTCCAACTCTTTCTGAAATCTGATAAGGACCAATGAACTTTGGAGTCAACTTCCTCGACTTCAATGCACGTCCTACACCCGTCATAGGAGTAACCCTCAGAAAAACATGGTCACCTTCCTGAAACTCAAGATCTTTCCTACGCTTGTCATGGTAGCTCTTTTGTCGACTCTGCGACGCTTTCATCTTCTCTCTGATCATCTTGACTTTCTCCGTAGTCTCATGAACCAAGTTCGGTCCCAACACAACACTTTCTCCCGACTCAAACCAACATAGAGGAGTCCTACACCTCCGACCATATAAAGCTTCGAATGGTTCCATACCAATACTTGAATGGTAACTGTTGTTGTATGTGAATTCTATCAATGGTAGATGACTATCCCAAGCTCCACCCTGCTCAAGTACACATACCCTTAGCAAATCCTCTAAAGATTGGATTGTCCTCTCCGACTGACCATCAGTCTACGGATGATAAGCCGAACTCAACCTCAATTTTGAACCCAACGCATCCTGTAAACTCTTCCAAAATCTTGAAGTAAACCTTGGGTCTCTATCTGACACTATACTCGACGGAACACCATGCAACTTCACGATATTATGAATGTAAGTCTCCGCCAACTGAGCTACTGGATAACTTATATTAATCAGAATGAAGTGTGCCGACTTCGTCAACCTGTCAACTACAACCCATATAGAATCATGTCCTCTCGGAGTATTAGGTAAACTTGTCACAAAATCCATAGAAATGCTATCCCATTTCCACTCCGGTACGTCCAACGGTGTCAACAATCCCGCAGGCCTCTGATGTTCAACCTTAGACTTCTGACAAGTCAAACACGCATACACAAACCGCGCGACATCCTTCTACAATCCAGACCACCAAAACAACTCTTCAAGTCATGATACATTTTCGTAGCTCCCGGATGAATACTCAAATTGCTCTTATGACTTTCTTCTAAAATTAACTTCTTTAATTCTTCATTGTCGGGAATACAAATTCTACTTCTAAATGTCAATACACCTTGCTCATCAACTTTGAAATCACCATCTTCAGCTTGATTACTATCAACCATTAAATCCACAAACTTGACGTCAACTTGTTGTGCTTCTCTGATACAATTCAAGAAATCACTATTGATCTTCAGCATACCCAACTGCACACTTTGCGATGACAATTCACACACTAAACTCAAGTCTCTAAACGGTTCAAAAAATTCAAATTCCTTTACCATCATAGCCGACATGTGCAACGTCTTCCTACTCAACGCGTCTGCAACTACATTAGCTTTACCCGGATGGTAATTCAAGCCAAAATCATAATCTTTTAATAACTCAAGCCATCTCCTCTGCCTCATGTTCAATTCTTTTTGGTCAAACAGATATTTCAAACTTTTGTGGTCACTAAACACTTCAAATCTTGAACCATACAAATAGTGTCTCCAAATCTTCAAAACAAATACTACGGGAGCCAACTCCAGATCATGTGTAGGATAATTCTTTTCATGAACTCTCAGCTGCCTAGACGCATAAGCTACTACCTTGCCATCTTGCATCAACACACCACCCAATCCAAACTTGGAAGCATCACAATAAACTACAAAAGGTTCCTCCGGCTTCGGTAAAATTAGAATAGGAGCAGTTGTCAATCTCTGCTTCAACTCATTGAAACTACTCTCACACTAGGCATCCCATACGAAAGATTTCCCTTTACAAGTCAACTGAGTCAAAGGAAGTGCCAACTTTGAAAATCCTTCTATGAATCTACGGTAATAACCAGCCAAACCCAAGAAACTTCTGATTTCGGTCACCGACTTCGGAGTTTCCCACTGAGATACTGCATCAACTTTCGAAGGATCAACCGCGATACCATTACCAGAAATAACATGGCCTAGAAAACTCACTTCACTTAACCAGAACTCGCACTTCGACAACTTGGCATACAACTTTCTCTCTTTCAAAATCTGCAACACAATCTTCAAGTGTTCGGCGTGTTCCTCTTCAGTTTTAGAATAGATCAGTATATCATCTATAAACACCACCACAAATTTATCAGAAAGCATGGAAAATTCGGTTCATATACTCCATGAATACACCAGGCGCGTTAGTAACACCGAAAGGCATCACTTTGTATTCGTAATGACCATATCGTGTCCTAAAAGCCGTCTTCTGCATATCTTCATCCTTCACTTTAGTCTGATGGTAACCCGACCTCAAGTCAATCTTACTAAAAACTTTAGCACCTACCAACTGGTCCATCAAGTCATCAATCCGCGGAAGTGGATATCTATTCTTTATTGTAACTTTGGTCTTACAAACTTCTTATCAAGCAAGTCCTCCAACTGTTTCTTTAACTCAGCCAATTCAGAAGCTGACATGCGATACGGCGCCATCGACACTGGTTTCGTTCCCGGAATATGATCAATCGAGAACTCAACTTCCCTTTCTAGTGGCACATCAGGAATCTCATCTGGAAAAACTTCGGGAAATTCATTCACCACTGGTAGTCTGTCGATTACAGCTTGATTCTCTAACGACAAAGATGCCATCAAAGAAAACATAAGAATTCCATCTCGTTCCAACTGCTTCAACTGTTTAGTAGTCAGAAACTCTGCTCCACTCTCTTCTTCCACAGAAGAAAAGTGCACCGTCTTGTTAAAACAATTTATACAAACTCGGTTATACTCTAACCAATTCATCCCGAAAATAACATCCATTCCCAACAACGGTAGACACACTAAGTCGACCTCGAAATCTCTACCAAACATAGACAACGGACACCTTAAACACACAAGAGAAGTAGTTACTGAACCCTTGGCTGGAGTTTCAACAACCATTTCTCCTTTCATATTAGATACAATCAGACCCAACTTATATGCACATTCTAAAGCAATGAAACAATGTGTAGCACCAGTGTCTATAATAGCAATTAAAGGAGTACTATTAAAGAAACAAGTACCTCTGATAAGTCGATCCTCATTGGTAGTCTGCGTACCAGTCAAAGCAAATACTTTTCCTCCAGTTCTGACCTTCTTAGGTTGCGTGCACTGCGAACTAATGTGGCCCTCCTCACCACAGTTATAACAAACAATATCTCCACGCTTGCATTCGCCAACACATGACCTTTCTGACCGCATTGAAACATTTCTTCTCATCTCTGGTGCAGACATTACTCTTGTGGCCCTTCGCACCACACTTGTAACAAACAACATCAACAGGAGTCTCTCTCCCCTTAGGCTGCCTCTCATCATTCAGTCTTTGTTTTCCTTTGTTAGCAGGAGCACTGTAGGGCTTTGGGCGACTACTCTGGCCCTTATTCCTCTTCTCGCTCATCACCTTATAGTGAGCCTTCGTATCCTCTTCATAAATCCTACAGCTACTCACCAATTCTGAGAAAATTCTGATCTTCTGATACCCAATGGCTCTCTTGATGTCAGCTCTCAAGCCATTTTCAAACTTGATACATTTGGAGAACTCAGCTGTCTCCGCAGTGTAGTGAGGATAAAACTTTGCAAGTTCCGTGAACTTGGCCGCGTACTCTGTGACAGACATGTCACCCTGCTTCAATTCCAGAAATTCTATTTCTTTCTTTCCTCGGACATCTTCCGGAAAATATCTATTCAGAAATTCTCTCCTGAACACAGTCCAAGTCACCACAGCTCCGTCTTGTTCTAACACAGGTAAAAGGCCTACCCACCAATCATCTGCTTCTTCGGCCAGCATGTGCGTTCCGAACCGCACCTTTTGCACCTCAGAGCATTGCATGACTCTGAAGATCCTCTCTACTTCCTTCAACCAGGTCTGAGCTCCGTCGGGGTCATACCTTCCCTTGAATGCTGGTGGATGGTTTCTCAAATATTTTGGACAATTAATAAGAGGTAACTGTTTTTTAACGGATGTCGTAGGGTATTAATACCTTCCATACGCAATCGACTCCCGAACATAAATCTGGTTTCTAAGACCATTTTGTCATTTTTAAAGGGTTTTTTTTTCCTCATGAGCATTGTTCAGTTGGTAAGGACAATGCATATAATATGCAAGGTCCGAGGTTCAAACCCCGACCACTACAAAAAAAAAAGGTTTTTTTTTCCGATGTTTTCCCTATTATAATAAACTTTGGTGGCGATTTCACTGTTTTTCGAGCAACCCTCGAATTTTTAGGCCGCTTCAATGATGAACAACAATGGCTTTGTAACGCCCCGTTTCCCAAAATCAATTAAATAATCATATTTCAACAATAAGAGTAAAACCCCAACGGGCATGTCACACTACGTCATCAAAATTTCTTAAATAGAATGTATAAAAATCTATTTAATTAATCATTCATCATAAAACAACATTAAACTTGCAGCGGAATATTTTTCAACTTAAATAAACTCCAACAATTATTCTTGGCGCAAACGCCTCATCGAAGGAAACCAAATCATCCATAGGGCTACAATAATAATGTTTCAAAATTAATACATAGGAGAAATCAAGAAAGTAAAATCCCATCCCACGTATTCAGAGCCCTAGACACAGTGAGCCACCACCTACTACTCAGATCACCTGCAAGTTACCCATAGGAAGGGCAACATTTTCAAGCAGAAGGGGTGAGATTCTCAAACAACAATATTAATATATAATAACATCAATGAATCTAACACCCTATCATCATAATAATTCATCAATTAAATATGCACAATATCATTAGCAACATCAACATCCATTGGTAAATAAGCCAGCAATTAATGATTTATGCAACTACTCGACTCCACTACAAGACTTATGCAGGACATGACGACTCCTCTAAGACTCCTCAACAAATGCAACTATGCATGTGGTACCATATCAGGGCCGAAGCCCTCACCGTTATAGAATGGTTAAAGCATTCTTTATATCAGGACATGAGTCCTCCCATTAACACCGCTTTGAACAACATAGTGTTCCACCGCTTTGAACGACAAGGCGTTCCAGGACCGACGTCCTCACCGTTTTTATGTTTATGCAACTGACTCCACTTGTGTATATCTACATACAACTCAACTAATGCATATGTACTTATATGACTCACCACTCCTTTAATGCAACTTGTTCATCACTTGATTCATGCAATTACAACCTCTCCAAAATTCACAAAATTAACCAATCAATTTAACGTTGTATTATAAGCAAGATTTAATGCCTATACAAGAGTTTTACAAGCTAAAGGAACACTTAGAAGTACTAAAAGGAAACCCCTAGTGCACGAAGCAAAGTTCAGAAAAAGGTTAACTAAGGCCCAGTTCGCTTAAGCGAAGGGCAGCTCGCTTAAGCGACCAGCTACAGGAAAATCAGGATCCTCGCTCGCTCACGGTTCGCTCACAAGTTCGCTCAAGCGAACACAATGTCGTATCTAAAGGCATTCTACGCTTACGGCTCGCTCACGGTTCGCTTAAGCGGACGGCTAAAGACAAATTCTGGGCAGCGATTTTGATCGCTCGCTTAAGCGATGGGATGTTCGCTTAAGCGACCATTCATCAGTACAGGGTAAAAACTTACAATTTCAGACTTCTCTCCACTCCAAAACCCAATTTTAATCCCCTGATCACCCAAAACATTTTCCAGCGATTGTTTACAGGTCCTATACACAACTAGGCATCGAAAGGAACACAAAACATGCATTAACACATTAATCCAACTCATTCCAACAATCATACACAATTTCTCTCAATTCATTCAACCAGTCCTAATCTCAATCCAATTCAGAATATAGCAGCATTACAGATTGAGAAATCATACATAACATCAATTACAACATGTTAAACATAATTCATACATCTTTCTTTCAAAATCAGTCTCATACCCTAATTCTCAATTTTATACATAAGAACTATTCAATTAGATTAATTTTCAGAAATTATATATTATAATCATTGAAAGATAATCCCACCCTTACCTTAGAATTGCAAAGACAAAGAAAACACAGCAATCGATTCTCTAGTTCTTCTCTCTTGGTCTTCTCTCCTTGCCTTAGCTTTTCTCCTCCCCAACTTGTTTTCACGTTAAACAGTTTTCTGACCTTTTCTTTCCTTAACTCCCTAAAACTATAACCTCTCTTTTTTTCATTAAAACCTCCCTTATTATTATTAATTTCTAATTAATCCCTAACCTCCTAAATAATTCTATTATTTCTATTATTCTATTTATATTAAATAAATTATATAAATAAATACTACACACCAAATAAATCACACATATTTTATAAAATACATAAAAGACTCTAAATAATTCTAAAAATAATAAAATAACGACTAGGGCGTTACAGGCTTCACCATCAGCCTGCAAAGAAACCAAAGTTGCATTCAAAATCTCATTTTGTATGACCCACTTTCACCACTTTTTCTCATAAAACTTTCTTTTTCTTATACATACCCTTTATCCATTTACCTCATAAAAACGTTTCCTTTACGTTTTTTTTGCTTCAAGTTTTGATTTCTTAAACACTATCGCTCAAACTATTTAAAGGGTATGACACAAGAATCACAGGTAATGGATCCACGCAAGAATGGAGTTATTTGTAACGCCCTCTTTAATTATTTAATTATTTTATAGAGTTTAGAATATATTTATATAATTTATGTGATTTATATGATTATGTGATGTGTTGTGGCTTATTTTATTATTTAATAGAACAATATTTGAAAATAAAATAAATATTGAGATGAGGGTCTGTTTTGTGAATTTAGAGAGTTTTCGGGGAAAAAGAGGAAATAAGATAGAATAGATGGGAAGAGATAAATAGGAGAAAATAGGTTTAGAAAGTTTTTCACGTACAAGCAGTTTTTGGAGAAAAGGGAGAACAAGAAAAGAGGAGAACAAAGAGAGGCTGTCCAATCGATTCCTTAAGGTAAGGCTGGGACTAGCATTCAATTTTCTTAAGTCTATAATTATGATGATTAGATTTAACATGTGTAGGTTTAGTTTTTGAGGATTTGAGAATTAGGGTTAAAGTGAAGAATTGATGATTAATTGATGAAAAACTGTAGAATTTATGTAGAAACTTTGTACAGACCTTAGATAATCCATAGGATGATTATTGGAATCAATTTTGAGGTTAGAACCAAGTGATTAGGTGAATTTTATGAAAATCTGCAATTCTGCCCGAGCTGAAATTCATCGCTCGCCGTCGCGAGCAGCGTGTCTCGCCTTGCAAGGGATGAAGTTCATCGCTCGCTAAATTCTCTTCGCCTCGCGAGTTACCATTTGTAGCTTGCCACAACGAGCAAGTCACTCGCCATAGCGAGTTGACCAGTGAGTCAACCTTGATTTTGAGAATTAACCCTTTAGTCGAGCTTTAGATGGTTTTGAATGCCTGAACATGTACAAGAATGATTAGGCAAGTTTTTAGATTGAAATTGAACATAGGAAAGTTAAAAATGGGATTTTTGGGTGAAAAATGTCAAATTCCCGAGAGCACCCAGTTTCTAGTTCGCCAAGGCGAGCAGCTTGTTCGCCAAGGTGAACATCCATTTTCCTAAACTCGCCATGGCGAGTAGAGGCCCTCGCCTCGCGAGCTACTGAGAGACATACTACCTTGTTTAGGATTCATATGATTTTGTCGCACGAGTTGTTGTGAGTCGATCCTTGGGTAGGAAATGAAGTTGTTTATATTACTATTGTTGTTCAGTAAGCCTGATATAGATGATTTGATGTTGTTAATAATGTGATATAATTGTATATGCATTATGTGAATTTTATATGATGTTTAAGTTGATGATGTTTATCATTTGATATTGTTATATCTTGAGATTGTTTGTGTGCTGCCATGTTGCTGTTTATTATTGTTGTTGTTTAGTAAGCCTGATATAGATGATTTGATGTTGTTAATAATGTGATATAATTGTATATGCATTATGTGAATTTTATATGATGTTTAAGTTGAGGATGTTTATCATTTGATATTGTTATATCTTGATATTGTTTGTGTGCTGCCATGTTGCTGTTTATTATTGAGTAAGCTGCATATTTTGGTCTAAGATGTAAGTTTTTGATCCAAACTATTGGAGTCGTATAAGATGTTCATGTTGTTTAAGTTGTAAGATGTTGAGTCCATGCATACTCATTTAAGTTGAGGGCTTGATGCCCTGTGAGCTTTTGCTCTACTCGTTGAGGGCTTGATGTCATGTGAGCTTTTGCTCTTTATGTTGAGGGCTTGATGCCCTATGAGTATGTAACGCCCTAGTCGTTATTTTAATTATTTATGATTTATTGAAGCCTTTTATATGATTTTAATTGATTTATGTTATTATGTGGTGTGATATATTTTATTATATGATTTATTTTGGTATTAACTAGAATAAGTGAGAATTATTATTAATTGGAGTTTTGGGGGTTATATTTTAATTAATAGAGTTTATGGGGAGTTAAGTGTAATTGGGAGGTTACATTAAGTTAAAGAAAAATAGAAAACTGTCAGTCAGAAGCAGTTTCACGTAAAACAAGTTTTGGGAGAAAACCAATGAAAGCCAAGAGGAGAAACCAAGAGGAGAACTAGGATTTCTGTGAGCTTTATTCTGCAAAACTAAGGTAAGGGTGAGACTATCTTTCAATAGTAATGGGTATATGATTCTGATTTTGGATTTAGCATAGTTCTGGTTAAAATTGGGAATTTGGGTTAGATTATGATTCTTTGATTTTGGATGGAAAAGAGTGTGGAAACCTTTGTTTTAGTGTTAGAATTATGTTCAGACTGCATACAGTATTTCATTACACTTATGTAAATTGTTTTAGGGAGTTAAATTGAGAAAATTGGGATTTTTGGAAAAAACCTGCATTCTGCCCGTATAGACCTTCATCGCTCGCTCCGCGAGAATGCTTGTCTCGCCTCGCGAGTGAGCAACTTCATGGCTCGCCTCGTGAGCAGAACCACTCGCCATGGCGAGTAAGTCAGTAAGAACCTTGATTTTCACATTGTTGTTATAAGGTATAAGTTGGATAGTTTTGAGTGCCTAGATGTTTTTAGAGAGGAATGGGACAATTTTTAGATTAAAAAGATGAATAGGGAGCTTAAAAATGATGTTTTAGGGAGAAAAATGTCAAAACTCCCAAGAGCACTCTTTTTCTCGTTCACCTCGTACTCGCCATAGCGAGTAACCTTTTTCCTAAGTTCGCCATAGCGAGCAGATGTGCTCGCGAGGCGAGTTGCCCAGTACCTGAAGCTGTTTGCTCTGTTTTGAATAGAAATGAATGAACTTGATGTAAGAGCTTGATTATAATCAATTGTGTTATTCTCTGGAGCTATTGAATCAATTATGATGATTTGTTGATGACTGTGATGTATGCTTATATCTAAATAAATCATACATGTTGTTAAAATGTTGAGATGTAAGTCATATTCATAAATATGCATTTTTGAGTGGCAGTTGTTGTCGTTGTTCATGTTGTCGTTGTATGCATTGTTGAGTTGTATGTAGATATACACATGTTGAGTCCATTGCATAAACACAAAGTGGTGAGGACTCATGTCCTGGAACGCCTTGTCGTTCAAAGCGGGAGGGCTCATGCCTTGGAACACCTTGTTGTTCAAATTGGTGAGGGCTTATGCCCTGTGAATGCTTTAACCATTCAAAATTCGGTGAGGGCTTTTGCCCTGTAAAATGGTACCACATACATGTGCATAGTCGCATTGTTGAGGAGTCTTAGTGGTGTTGTCATGTCATTGTATGATGAGTCGTTGTTGATGATTGAGTAGTACTTTCATGCTATTGATTGATGTTGAATATGTTGATAATGATGTGATCATGAAATATATATATATATTGAAATGATGATGATATTTAGGGTGTTAGATTCAATTGATGAGTTATATATCTATTATTATTGTTTGTGAATCTCACCCCTTCCGTAACGCCCTAGTCGTGATTTTATTTATTTGTGATTTATTTAGAGTCTTTTATATGATTTTAAATAATATTTGTTGATATGTGGTGTGTTCTATTTTATTATATAGTTTATTTTAATAATAATTGGAAGGAGTGGGAATTAATTATTATTTTGGAGGTTGGGGAGTTAATTATAATTTATTAGAACTAGATCGCCGACCCGTGCGCCGCACGGGTCTTATGAGCTGAAATATTTTGATTATCAGTAAAATGTAGTATTTAGGAATAGAATTTAAATTCTTGTAAAAAAAAAAGGAATAGAATTTAAATAATTAAAATACGTAAACAAAAATTATGAAAGTCATTAAAGGTATGGTTCGGTGAAATATCATATAGCAACCCAACTTTTTTTTATAGAAATACATAAACGGTTTTTAACACATACATAAAACGGATTTAACCGACAAAATATATTCTAATAGGATGGTACTATACATTTCTAAATACTTCTTCCTATACAATGTTAGACGTCTCATCAATATCTTCATCGAATAGAAAACCACTGCCTTAAGCCAAATTAGCCATCACACCGAATAGATTCAGTGTGACCATGACACTAAACCAAGGCATCAGAACACCATAGAATCCAAAAATACAAACCAATGCAGCAGACGATCGAAACACTGCAGAACAGAAGCAAAACTGCATGAAAGCCTACTACAGCTGAGCTGAACAAAACCATATTACTCCAAAGCAAAACAGAAGCGCGCCAAAGCTAACCACTACCAAACAATGCATGTCAACAACAATTCACTCCCACCTGTTGGAAATAAAACAATGAGTCACTCTCTTGATATCAATATCAGATATGTATAACCTATTCAATTCTTAGTTGTGAGATACTCTGATTGATTTTCAATTTCTTGGCCCTTAAGAACACAAAAAACATATTAATAAACCATTAATAGGAGAAGTCTACAACCATTATCGGGTGAAATATCATTGAGCAATGAGAAGAAACAATATTTTCAAAATAGGTATCTATTAAACTATAACGTGGAATATTATTATTCCATCTAACTATGCATTTACAAAGTTAACATAATATTTCAAAATCATAACAAAAGAAAATACAAAATTGAATCAGCCAGACAAAAAGAAAATACAAAAGTGAATCAGCCAGACATGTTGTGTATGAGTGATATTAGAGAAGACATGATTCAGCTGCATAACACCAAGTTGTTGTAATTAGTGTGGCGGTGTCGGTCTCTCTGCACAATGAAACAACCCTTATTCTTCACTGCTTTATTTTTTTTCCTCTTATCATTTTCCTCTTCCTCTTCTTTAAACCTCTCACAATCTTGAAGCCTCTTTACTTTGTAAAACTGATATATTCCAAATCCATGATAGATCTTTGCTTCCTTATCTCAATCCTCATCAGCTTACACTAACATTCTTTGTCACCATTATCATCATTTATCAATGGACTAACCAATGTTTTTGTTCAGCAAGTATGTCATCGGATACATGTTTGCATCAATGGACAAACCTGCCATATAAAACAGCAGGTAAGTATTTTCTAAAGTATCAACTGAAGTAGGTTGCCTGTAAACACATTAACACACCTTAGGTTGCTGAGCTATAAAGTTATCAGTAGCTTGCAGAACTGACATATTGTCCAATCCTGCCTTTGTAAATATCCTTCGAGCCAAACCATCCCTTTGCTCCAGCAGGGCTTTCATTAAATGCTCAGATCCACAATTTGTTGTTTATTGACTCGTGCAGCATCAACAACACCAATAATACCCTCCCAAGCCATTTCTGTGAACTCTGTCTGTGATATCTAATTAAATTAAAATAGAGAATATACATCAGTGAACCAAAATGAAAAACATATCATCAACTTGTACTGAAATTTACTCTTAAAATGACGTATTCTATGCTCAACCCTTCACTGTTAACTTATTTATCATTTTATTTTGTTCTAGTGACCCTGGCGGCGAAATTACACAACTTATGTGCTGATAAGTGGAGAGCTGCGGACTTGAACCAACACCACATCATATCAAATGTCTATTAAGCCTTTGTTGATTCTTAATGAATTCATTAGATCTCTTATTAGGATGCAACTTGCAAAATTACAGGACACTGATTTTATATACATTGCGCAAGAAATTCAAGAATGTATACCAACGGGGGTTATATCAAATGTCTATTCAAGAATGTATACCATTGCAAAATTACAGGACACTGATTTTATATACATTTCACAATTCATGATCCTTCATATGGTTTCATCCTCCTCCTAACATCACCTGTTTACAGCTTAAGTAACTTTCATAAACTCAGTGGAAATGAACAACAAAGAAACAATTTCCCTTCTTCGGTGTAATACAAAACTTCAAGACAAATGTCATTTGAAGATTCAAATTTTATAGCATATTAAATGAAACAGCTGATATTATTGCAATTGATCAGAAGCTTTAATGGATGAAAATACCATGGCTACATAACACCTCGTACCAAGCACTATAACTACGACACCAACACCGAAATTTTAGCACCATTGCAGAAATTGACAAACAAAAAGGAAGAACTCACAATTGTTAGTAGGTTACATTTGAACCCCCAATGAAACAAATTCTGTCAATCTTATTTCAACCCTCATTTTGAAGATACTTAAACAGTTAAATACTAACATTACAAATCTCCGCAGAAGCCACATATCCGTAACACTAAAAATCAACACCATCATCCTTAGAGGGAATCGCATTGAGAACAAAACGTCTGCAGACTGAAGACCACCGCCTAAATCCAAATCATCCATCGCACGCACCAATGCTCAAAAACAAAATTGGCACAAAGGTCCAGATAGATTCATTGTGATCCCAGCATACCGATCCAGTTAGATACACTACCCATAAGTATGTAGCTTTTAGCTAAACCTTTATAACTCGTCAACAAAAAATTATCCCAAACTCGATGGACACATTCAGTGCTAATATGAAACACATGTATACAGAAAATGACATGTCAATCTGGAGAATGAAGAACGTGTAACAGATCAATATCTAGGAAAATTCAGAATGATACGGAGGTTTAACTGAAAGTTTCGATAAACCTATGAATCACAACGTGGTTTCCATTCTCACAACAAAATTTACCTTATTTTCTTCCTTTTTATTTAATTATGGTTCAGGGGAACAAAGAGTTAAAACAATTAAGTTTCTTTTCCGCAAAAGAACAAAACATTTGCATAAAACGATTCATTTCATAACTTTAGACTATACCCCGTGCTTAAAAACACCTAAATATTAAATCATTCTCACGTCCAAAGAGTGAAATATATCCATTAACAACTATTATAAAAAATCATGTTCTTAATTTGAAAAGCTTTCAACAAACTTAAATGTACTCCAGTGTTATAAAATACTGGCTATAGCAAAACTATAGCGTGGCGCAATTTGAACAAATTAACATAATACGCTAATCAGTACAAAGTGTTATCAAACAGCATAATTTGAACAATCAACTATTTTCTGTGATCGACGATTGACAACACTAAAAAATCCCAAAATTCGTAAAAATTGATACTCATAGGGAATAATCTATTCAAGAATAATCAGATAAAAAAACACAATCTATCAAAAAATAACAGTAATGATAAAAATAATAATTTGATCAAAAAATATCAAAATTTGAAATTGATGACAATGATGATGAAAGAAATTACCATTGGTGATAATAGCGCTGATTTGTGGAGTCTCAAGAACACTGAAACTGAAATCGTCAAAGAAAAAAAATACGGAAAAAATTAGCATATTCACTATCGATGCATAAAAAGGGAAATGATGATGACATACACTTTGAAGGGTAGTTTTGAATCGGAAGTGAGAGTGAGTTTGAAATAAACCTTTCCACCGTTCCACATATTCACCACCAACAAAAACTCTCACGCTACCCCCACCATCTTTGCTCCCGTTGAATCATGGTTCAAGAAATTCGGTCAATCATCACTCGATCTACTTCTCTTCCTCTTCATTATGTTATCGCCACCGTTATCTCAAGTTTCCGGCGATTAGAGAGAGAGAGAGAGAGAGAGAGAGAGAGAGAGAGAGATAGATAGAGAGATGAAGAGCAAATGAGAGAGATGAGATGAAGAATGATTTTGAGAGAAAGCATCGATTGTTGTTCTGAGGTAGATGAAGAAGAGAATAACATTTGGGTATTCTGAAATCTGTTCTTGGAAAACCTGTTTTTGAGTGGCTCAAGACTCACATATGGGTATTGCTTAAACTGACTAAAATTCAAAATGGATATTAAATGCAATGGAAAATTCAATGTGGGTGGGTTTTTACAACCGGTAAGGGAATATTTGAATTTCAAATTGCACATGTTTTAGGAGGGAAAAATTAGAGTATTAGGGATTAGCATTAGCATTAATTAGCATTAGCATTAATTAATTGCATGGAATTAGAGGGAAAAATTAGGTTAAGGTGTTGCTAGACCTAATAAGCATTTAGAATAAGGGATTAAGGGGGAATAAATGAAAATAAAGGAGAAGTTAAGAAGGGAGTTAGGAAAAAGAAAGAGAGGGAGAATTGTTTTTACATACAATCAAATTTTGGGAGAAAAACCAAGAGCAAGGGAGAAGAGTCAAGGGAATTCATTTTTCTGTGCAATCTTACATTTGAATTAAGGTAAGGGTGAGTTTTACTTCAGTAATATAGTTATGGAATTCTGATTTTGATTTTAACAGGTTTATGATAGAATTGGGAATTTTAGGTTATTGATGGATTATCGAGAATTGAGTGGAGAGATTGCTGTTTTGGTATTAGAAATAGGTTCTGAGTGCATACAGGGTTTCATTTCACATCTGTAAACCAATTTGGGGAGTGAATTTGAGGAAAATGGGATTTTTGGGAAAAACCTGCATTCTGCCCGTACAGAAGTTCATCGCTCGCCTCGCGAGTAGCCTGTGCTCGCCATAGCGAGTGAGCAACTTCATAGCTCGCCCCGCGAGCAAGACAACTCGCCGTGGCGAGTACCTGTGAGAAATTCTGGATTTTCAAACTGTTGTTATAAGCCGTATTTTGGTTAGTTTTGAGTGCCTAAATGATTTTAGAGAGGTCCGGGACAATTTTCAGATTAAAAAGATGAATAGGCAGCTTTAAAAAGAAGATTTAGTGAGAAAAATGTCAAAACTTCCGAGAGCAGCCCTTTTATGTTCGCCTTGAACTCGCCATAACGAGTGACCTATTTTCATGAGCTCGCCATAGCGAGTAGATGTACTCTCGAGGCGAGTAGTCCACTTTTCAGAACTGTTTGTTGTTTAATTGAATGAAATTGATGTAAGAGCATAATTATGATTAACCGTGTGTTTTTTTTCTGGACTGCTGGATTTCTGATGATGATCTGTTGTTGACTGTGATGTATGCTATCATTTAATTAAATCATACATGTTGTTGAAGTGTGGGTTGTGAGTCATATACATATATATGCATTGTTAAGTTGTATCTAGATATACACAAGTGGAGTCAGTTGCATAAGCATATAAACCGGAAGGGCTTTTGCCCTGGAACTCCTTGTCGTTCAAAGCGGGAGGACTCATGTCCTGGAACACCTTGTTGTTCAAAGCGGTGAGGACTTATGTCCTGATGAATGCTTTAACCATTCAATTAGCGGTGAGGGCTTCGGCCCTGAATATGGTACCACATGCATAGTTGCATTTGTTGAGGAGTTTAGGGGTGTTGTCATGTCAATTGCATGAGTCAGTGTTGTTGGTTGCATTTTCCATATTAATGATGATGTTGTTGTTTGTGAAATATATATATATATATATATATATATGATGTATTGATGATATTTATGGTGTTAGATTCAATTGAAGAATTTTATATCTATATTTATTGTTGTGAATCTCACCCCTTCTGCTTGGAAATGTTGCCCTTCTTATGGGTAACTTGCAGGTGATCCTGAGTAGTAGGTGGTGGCTCAATGTCTAGGACTCTGATACGTACGGGATGGGGTTTATGTGTTTATTTTGATTCCTATGTATCACATTTTGGATTATGCTGATGTAGCTTTTTAATTGTTAACTGAACAATGATTATGAACTAATGTTGTGGCCTTTGTGCCAGGATTTGATGTTGAAATTAACGTTGAAGAATATTTTCCGCTGCAAAGTTGTGGCCTTTGTGCTAGGATTTGATGTTGAAATTAACGTTGAAGAATATTTTCCGCTGCAAAATTATTGTTGTTTATGAAGGATGTGTATTTAATAGTTTTATAACTATTTAAGAAATTTGAAATTAGCAGTGTAGCATGCCCGTTTGGTATTAAACTCTGATGAATTATGTATTATTTAATTGTATCTGGTTACGGGGTGTTACACCTTCTGCTTGGAAATGTTGCCCTTCATATGGATAACTTGCAGGTAATCCAGAGTAGTAGATGGTGGCTCAAGTGTCTAGGGCTCTGACACGTAACGGGATGGGAATTAGTTGTTATAGTTTTCATTCCTTATGTATCAAATTTTGGAACATGTCGTTAGAGCCTCTTTATTGTTGTTTGTTTTGAAAACAAAATGTTGATGAATTAACTATGTTGAGGCCTTTGTGCCAGAATTTAATGTTGGATGTTGATGTTGTTTAGTTGAAGGATATTCCGCTACAAATTAATGATGATATAAAGTTTGATGTTTATTAAATAGTATTTTATTCTATTTAATAAATTTTGAAAAGTAGCGTGACATGCCCGTTGTTGTTGAACTCTGATATTTTATTTATTATTTAATTGTTTTGGTTAACGGGGTGTTACAAAGTATATTTATGCTCTTATGTTGAGGGCTTGATGCCCTGGATTGGCACCACATGCATGGTTAAGAAGATAGAGTTGCATAGTCAAGTCGAAGTTGCATTGTCGATACACACTCTGTTTATGTGCTCAAGGGCAAGACAGGTCTGGCAAGCGGCTCACTTGTGGGGTTTTGTGCATCAGGCAGTTGTGGAGTGTGCAAGTTTGGATGGTATTTTGTTCCAACTTATACAGAAAGTTCCGGCCTCTCAGTGCAGCCTGCTAGCGATGCTTTTTATGGAGTCTATGGAAACGCCGTAATTTGAAGCTTTGGCAGCATCATGATGAGTCATCAGCCCAAGTTTTAGCACGTGCAAAACAGATGTTGGAGGACTGGAATCTGTCACAACAGATGCGTAATAATGGCATGCTGCTGCACTCTTCTGCTGTCACTGTGAGCAGTAGCAGCAATGTTGAATGGCAGCGGCCGAACCCAGAACGATTCAAGTGTAACGTGGATCATCCATTTCCCCATGTGATAACAAAGTCGGTGTTGGCATGTGTATGTATACGTGACTCTGCAGGAGGTTTTGTGCAAGCTGGAACTCTGTCATTTCAGCCATCTTATTGATGAGATAAAACCGCAAGTGCACGGTCTTACCGAAGTAGTATGAAAAGAGTATCGTTCCGACAGGGAGTAGTTTAATTCAATTAACCTTAGGAAATGATTAGAAGAGAAAAGAATTGTAAGTTGGGGGTTTTCAAATGGTTAAAAATTAATATAATAAAAGGAGCCTTGGGATCGTTGGTTTCATCTAAATAACAAGTCATTCACAAACCAAACTAAAAGCTTATAATGTTATGTTAGACCTAATTTCTCAAGACAGTTTCTCTTATGTTCCTCTACCAACCAAGCCTATTTCGCTGACTTGATTACTATTAGATTTTGGTTCCTCTAACAACCAAGCCTATTTCGCTGACTTGATTGTTATTAGTTCCCTTGAAGATCGAAACTATATGTCTCAAAGATTGCAAAGACTATTTCGCTGCCTTTGCAATCCTTGTCTAAATTCACTTGTTCGAATATCAAAGCTCCACTTTCGTTTTATGAATTGATATTTGGAATAATGGATAAACAATTATCAAACCCTCCACTTTCGTTTCCACAGTTTGATAATGGTTGATCCATGTTAAAGCGGTGAATTTAGATAAGAAATTAGGGTTACATAAGATTAAGGCTTAGAGCTTGGCTTGATTAGGATTATGTCATTTAGACTTATCCAACAATCCCAAGACAAGGAGAAGTTTACTCACTCATGTTCATCGTAGACATGGGAAAGAAGAGAGAAAGCATAAATATAAATGACAAGAAAATAAAGGAAAAGAAAAGAACTTTAATTAGAAAAGCAATTGTCACTTATTGTATTCCAAGTAAAGATGAATATTTGTGATGGATGGCTATTCTATTTATAGCATTCATTCGACTTAAAATCTAATCAATTACATTTGGGCTCAAAATAGAGTAGCTTAAAATCTAAGCAAAAAGCAGCAAAAGGCACTCTGGAGGGTGGCACGGCCCGTGCCAAGCTTCTGACTTTGGGGAGACATATTTTTGTCTCTCAATCTTCATATTTTCGCATCCAATCAGCTCCAAGTCCCTTTCTTTTGCTCCAAGACTCAATCCATCCAATATTCATTCTTGAAATAAAATAAAATGCAATTTGTAGTAAACTATCCTAAAAAGGAAATAATACTAATATATAATAAAATAAAATTAAACTAAAAAGCATATAAAAGTAAGCAATAAATGACTCCTCAAACTCCCCCACACTTGAATCTTTGCTTGTCCTCAAGCAAAAGGCATAGACATGGCAGCAACAAAAGGATTAATATATGACAATTCAAATAAAAGCTTATGTCTCCCTCGAGGTTTCATTTCAATGTACACTAATCACAACTTCAAGTATTCCTTGTAAACTCATTCAACCCAACAACAAATCTCAAGTGAGTGTGTGTGTGTAGTCCAACCCTTTTCTTGCTCCTGTATAAGATAGATATTACGAGGAACAGGTTCTAACCTTAACACTAAAATGACCGAGAAAAATCTTTTCTTCATTTCATTTAAGAGAGGTGGGAGAGTTAAGATAGATTTGATGAATTTATACATTTGGGGGCTTGTATATGCCTAGGGGCTATCATTTCACATTGGAAGTCTGTGAGGGGGTATCCTTTCCTCCAAGTTTCTATGATCACCCTGAGTAGTGCTACAACTTGTTTACTTCACTTAGGAAGTTCCTCTTTTTAGAGGGTTTAATTCAAGCACAATTTGTTTGAGAAGTCATCACCACATTTAGGAAGTCAGTGAGGGGGTATCCTTTCCTCCACGTGCTAGTGATATCCTTCTGCCCCATTTTGGTTTACACATTTCATCACATTAGAATTATTCCCACACAAACTTATACTACTTTACTCTGAAGATTTTTAAGGGTCCAGATTATCATTAAAGCTAGAACGTGTTCCTTAAAATACCTATTCATACACTTACTCAAGGATTGCAACTAGGTTCTTTTCTCATTGGAGAATTTTCAAAATAAACCTTGATGTGGGTATAGCAAGAATACTTACAACACAAGAAATCACTTTCATGTACAAGAAAAAATTTATGTCATAATAAAACATTAAAAACAAGCTGCTTATTCATGCCTTTTACAATAAAACAAAACAAAAGAATAAAGTTCAAGGGAGTTTGGAAACACTACTGTAACGCCCACTTTCGTTTAATCGCTATTTAATCGAATTTAGGCCATTATATTATAATTATATAGTATATGCATGATTTTGATATGTTTTGATGATTTGTGGTGAATTTAGTGATTTGATTGATGACGTGATAAGTTATGAGTTTTGGAGGATTTGATTATGATATGAGATTTATTTTATTATTAAATAGAATAAAGATTTGAAAATAATATAAAATATTTAGTTGAGGGCTGTTTTGATATTTTAGATAGTTTTGGGGGTGAAAGTGAGATAAGATAAGTAATTAGGAAGAGATATAAATAGGAGAAGACCTAATATTTTAGAAACTCATTGTACGTGAAAACTTTTGAAAAAGGGAGAAAAGCTTAGAAGGGAGAAGAGCATAGAGAGGGCTGCGATTTCTTCATAACCAGGTAAGGGTGAGACTAATAACTCAGTATTGTTAATTGAATGTGATTCTGATGATTAGTTAACAAGAATTAGGAGTGAATTGGAGAAAACGAAAACTAGGTCAAAACCTTAGAATTGATGATCAAACGGTGAGAATTGGTTTAATTGATGTAGAAAGTGTTCCTAGACCTTAGATAATGTTTAGGACGAACTTTGGAATCAAAAACAAGCTTAGAACCATGTGAAACGTCGAGTTTTTGTGAATTTAGGAAGTCTGGCCGTAGCGACATTCATCGCTCGCCACGGCGAGCTATGAATCTCGCCTCGCGAGTGATGAACATTCATCGCTCGCCTCGCGAACCCTGTTTCCTCGCCTCGCGAGTTGTACAATGCAGCTCGCCATAGCGAGCGACCTTACTCGCCATAGCGAGCTAAGGCAGAGTGCATGTTAGATTTTGTGTTTCGACCTTTTCAGTTGGACCTTGAATGCCTTAGTGTGCCTGAACATACCTAGTAATGATTAGGAATGAATGTAGGGCAAGATTAGACCCAGAACAACTTTAGTTTGGGAATTGTTTAGTACTCGCCATGGCGAGCAAGAACCCTCGCCTCGCGAGCACCTCCTGTCCTGAGCGTTATGAGTGTTTGTGCGATTTGTGTCGCACGTTTTGATCAGGAGCGAACCCCCTTATGATAATAAGACCTAATGATGACGTTAAATGCAGTCTGTAAGCTGTTTAAGATATGTTGATATTGATTGAGTATGGTTAAGGTATTGTATATTTATGTACGATATGGAAGTTTAATTATGAAATAATTGATGTGCTATTGATATAATGATATCATCCTGTTATGTGACTTGATTATGCTGCTGCTGTTATTTAACTAAGTGCATTGTATGTATTTATATATGATGAAATGATGACGTTTAGCTCCAAGTTGTTGGATGCATGTTGATATGTTGATCACGATGTTTTGTTCATAAGAGTCCATGCATAGCATCTCATTGAGCTTAGTCCTCACCACGTTTATTAGGAGCTTTGTCCTCCGCACGATTATTAGGAGCTTTGTCCTCCGCACGATTAAAGTATATTAATACTTATGATGACGATTGGTACCACATGCATATAAGGAGTCTAAGAGCATTGTCACATTGTCATGTCCATAATGCTATGTTATTGATGACGATTGAATAAGTGAATACGTGATATTTGTTGAATATATGAATACGTGATACTTGTTATTTGAATATGCAAAGTTATCCAAGAATGATTATGATGTTAATGTTAATTATGATTCAAATTACTTTGATTAGCATTATTTTGTTATGAAATCTCACCCCTTCTGCTTGAAAATGTTGCCTTTCGTATGGGTAACTTGCAGGTGATCGTGCTTAGTGTGCAGTTGCTTCTATGAGTGGCCTTGCCTCACTGTGTCGTCTAGGTCGCTCTGATACGTAACGGGATGGGGTTTATGTTTATGCATGCTTCATTCTCTTACGTGACTAATATGTTATTTTTATAATGTTATGGATTATGATTATGAACTTTTGATGGGGCCTGCGTGCCAAAACGTTTTATGAATTATGATTATGATTTTCCGCTGCAATGTTTAAGATATTGGTTAAATTATTATTTAACTGTTTTGGATTATGTTTTATGTGATATCCCGTTGTTTACGATTCATACTCTGATAAATGTTTTTAAGAATTTTTATGTTGGGAAAACGGGGTGTTACAACTACGACTAAAGACACTTTATTAGGCTCCCCCCACACTTATGAGAAGCATTGTCCTCAATGATTCAAGAGAGAAGAAAAAAAAAGAAGAAGGAGAAGAACGAGATAGAGATTGAAGAGATAAGGTGAAAAAGAGGAAGAGGAAAGCTCACATTTTTATGGAGGTCCATAGGGAGTACCTTGGAGGTTGAAGTGTTGCATCATGTTCCGAAGCATTTGGTTATTTTCTTCGGATAAGCGGTTGCTCCTTAGGACATCATTTCTTAGCCCGGATAATTCAACACCTTGCCTTTGTTGCTCGGTGCTTATCCTTTGTACCTCGGTTTGCATCCATGCCCATCTTTCATTGTCGGCGTTATGGTCATAGGGCTCCACTTCATGGTGCATGTGTGCACCTTCTTCGTCACCTTGATTATGCTTTTCATGTACCTGTAATCTATCACAAACATACAACAAATTTTCCTCCACCTCGGGGTTAGTCCGAGATGGGCTAGGAAGTAGAAACAAAAGAGGTATACGAAGTTGAAGTGCATAAGTAATGGGTGGGTGAATCTTAATGAAATTCATAGCAACAAGGGTTTCAATATTAAGCCTATTGTTGCCCTCAATTGGATTTACCCCATCTTCCTCACCCACTCTGAACTTCCTAGCGATGAAGGAAATGATACCACCGTCTACTATCTCAGCTCTATTATCCGGTCTAGCACCTATGGAGGAAAGGTAATCAAGTAGGTAGAAGCATATATTAACGGGATTGTTACTAAGCATTGCCCAAAGCATAAAAAGTTCATCCGTCCTAGTTGTTCCTACCTCTTTTCTACCCCAAATAGTACAAGCCATGACTCTCTGGAGGTATCTAAGCACTGGGTTGTGAATGTTACTAGCCTTATTGTTGTGAGGATTATAATACCTTAACCCGGTAATGTGTTTCCAAAAGAGAGTGGGGTCATAGTCTTCCGACTTTAGATTTGGATTCCAAGAGTCATGGATGAACCCCGCATTTGCAAAGTCCATCTCTAAACAAAAAATTTCAAGAGACATCTCGTAATCCATATTCAAAAGTCGGAAGGAGAATCTATGGTCGTGGTTATCAAAGTTCACTTTATCCTTCGTAAATTCAATATAACTTAAGAATTCATAAGTGAAATTTTCAAAACCTTTCATAGGTCTAAGCATATCAACCCATCCTAAATTTCCTAGTAAGCTAAAAACATTATCCCTTAGTCCTAGCACACTCAAAGTATAAGGATCGGGAAATCGACAAGGATTCAAAGGTTTAGAGATAAGAATTTTATACCTGTCCCTTTGCTTGGTGTCCTTGAAGATTATCCCATGATTCTTGGCTTGCATTTTCTTCTTTGATTGTGGTCCTCCGGAAGAGCTTGCTCCACCTCTCGTAGATGCCATTGATCCTTGACCTTGGTTTGACCTTTTGTGTTTTGGGTGAAGGTTGGGTTTTGGGAAATGTTTTTGGTGGAAAAGGTTAGTTGGGTGATGGGGTTGGGTTTTGAGCAAGTGTTAGGAGTTGGGTTGGGTGAATTGGTGAAGAATTTGTGGGTTTTTAGGTAGGTGAATGGAGGCAACGAATTTGATGATTTTTGGTAGGGATGAAGGAAAGTTGTTTTTTATTGAAGGGTTATGATTGAAATGTTGATTGTGGTTGATTGGGTGAAGAAATTTTGTGAAATGGTGAGGTTTTGAGGGAGATATGGAGGTTTGAAATTTCTATGGTTATGGAGGTTTTTGAGAGAAGTTTGAATGTAGAGAGATGTTTGTGGTGGAGAATGAGGGAAGAAGAAGATGAAAGGTGAGGTATATTTTTACCTGGAGTCGGGCACGGCCGTGCCAACCCTAGCACGGGTCGTGCCAAGTTTCTAGAGTTTTGGAGGGTTTTTGGAAGGTAAGGTCTGGCACGGCCGTGCCAGTGTTAGCACGGGCCGTGCCAAGGTTCTGGATGTCGGGGCTTCAAAATTTTTCCTTTTCTTGAATCACACTCGGACAATCACCTACAAAACAATTAAAAACAAAAAAAAAAACAAAACAAAAGCAGTTAAATGCGTGGGTTGCCTCCCACGAAGCGCTTCTTTATAGTCATTAGCTTGACGTTTTAAGAAAGTGTCCTTAGAAGGGATCAAAGAGGTCATATTGTGTAGATGACGCTAATGAGCGTTCTTCCACATTATGACCTTTAATCATGTTATAAGAATAGAGAGCGGGACCTTTCATAAAATTCTCCAACTCAAACCCTATCAACTCATCACTCATTTGAAAAACAATCCTACCATTCTGAACATCTACTATAGCACCTGCAGTGGCGAGGAAGGGTCGTCCTAAAATTATAGGGCACTCATTGTCCTCATCTATGTCAAGCACCATGAAATCAGTTGGGATGTCTATCCCTTCTATTTTAACGGGGATGTCCTCGACATATCCGACAGGTTGGATATCAGAACGATCGGCTAACTTCAATGTTGTTTCGGTAGGCTTTAACTCTCCCATCCCCAGCCTTTTAAAGAGGGATAAGGGCAACAAACTAACACTAGCTCCTAAATCACATAAGCCTCGGTTTAAGGTTTCACTCCCTATCACACAAGGGATGGCAAAACTTCCTGGATCTCTAAGCTTTGGAGGTGGCTTCTTGATGATTGCACCTTTTTCTCTTGTCAAAGCTATTGTCTCATTTTGCTCTATAGCCTTCTTCTTTGAAAAAATGTCTTTTAAAAACTTGGCATATAGAGGCATACGGGACAAAGCTTCAGCAAATGGAATCTGAATGCAAATCTTTTTAAGTATGTTTAAGAATTTATTAAAGGCTTAATTGCACTTTTGGACCCCTATCTTTCCAAAAGTTACGGTTATGGACCCCTATCTTTCCATAACCGCAACTTTTGGAAAGATAGGGGTCCAAAAGTGCAATTAAGCCTTTATTAAATCGAGCCTCCAAGTTAAGCTTAACGAGCCTTAATGGGGAAAGGGCTTTGTTCTCGTCAAGTGGTTTCTTTATCGCATCCTTCTCACCTAGAGGCTTAACACTCTCTCCCTTGATACTTTTGGCTTTAGTAACGGTCTCTTCTAACTTACTGCCCCCGAGAGAAATAGCATTGACATGAGCTTTGGGGTTTGTTTCGGGTTGACCAGGAAAGACTCCTAGTGTTTGAGAAGAGGTGGCCACTTGGGAGATTTGGGTCTCAAGCATTTTGGCGTGTGTGGCGATAGAATCAACCTTGGTAGTGAGTTTGGAGAGAGAGTCGTTCAGAAATCCCGTTTGGTTTTTCAGTTCTTAAAGATTTTTATTTTGGTTAGCTATGCAATTTTCCAACAAATTTTCCAAACTTGATTTCTGAGCCACTTTCTAGTTGTTTGTATAGCCAGGTGGCGCTGCTTGTCCATAGGAACCTTGAGGATTTTTGTAAAAATTTTGATTTGGCCTCGTTCCTTGGTTATATAGAGCATAATTCAGTTGCTCAATATTGGCAGCACTACCTAACTGACAATCAACACCGATATGACCGGATATACCACAGATTTCACAAGGAGAGGATGTAGAAGAAGGTGTGACAGCATTAACATTAAGTTTTTCGAATTTTTGGGTCAAAGCTTCAACCTTAGCAGCAAGGTGGTTATATTCAGAGACTTCGTATATACCTGCCTCTTTCTTAGAGGGAGTAGAAGCGGTGACGGCTCTCTCGTTGGTCCATTGGTAGTGATTCTGAGCCATGTCTTCATCAAGGCATAAGCCTCCGTATAATTTTTGTTCATTAGAGATCCACCTGCAGCTGCATCAACAGACATCTTAGTGGTATATGACAAGCCATTAAAAGGTGTGGACTATAAGCCACTTTTCCATGCCATGGTGGGGACAAAGTCTAAGCTTTTCCTTGAAACTCTCCCACGCTTCATAGAGAGACTCCCCATCTTTTTGATTAAACCGTGTGATTTGATCTCTAAGTTTAGCGGTTTTAGATGGGGGGAAAATCGGGCAAGGAATGCTCGCCTCATACCGTCCCATGAAGTGATGGAACCGACTTCTAGGGAATGGAACCAAGCGCTAGCTCTATCCCTTAAGGAAAAGGGAAAGAGATGAAGTCATACGGCTTCTTGGTTCTCTTTTATAGTGCCACTGAGTCTAAGGAAGGAAGAAATATGGAGATTTGGATCCTCAGTGGGTGATCCAGAAAACTGATTTTGCTGCACCAAATTGAGTAGTGCAGGCTTGATTTCGAAGTTGTTACCCTCAACCGTTGGGTACACGATAATAGCTTGTGGCTCTTCCATTGAAGGAGTAGCATACTCTTTGAGAGTGCGTTCAGCCATAGCAGTATTATTTTGCGCCTCTCTCTTTTTCTTATGCAAATATCTTTCGATCTCAGGAATAAATTCTCCGAGACTTTTACTTCTTCGCATAAGAAATTGAGAACCCAAGAAGTTAATTGGTAATAAAAAGAAAGAAGTAGAAGAAAAGAGGAAGAGAAAAGAGTTCTAATCACAAGGAAATAGTTAATCAAATTAGTTTACTCCCCAGCGGAGGGGCGAAAAACTTGATGAGATAAAACCGCAAGTGCACGGTCTTACCGAAGTAGTATGAAAAGAGTATCGTTCCGACAGGGAGTAGTTTAATTCAATTAACCTTAGGAAATGATTAGAAGAGAAAAGAATTGTAAGTTGGGGGTTTTCAAACGGTTAAAACTTAATATAATAAAAGGAGCCTTGGGATCGTTGGTTTCATCTAAATAACAAGTCCTTCACAAACCAAACTAAAAGCTTATAATGTTATGTTAGACCTAATTTCTCAAGACAGTTTCTCTTATGTTCCTCTAGCAACCAAGCCTATTTCGCTGACTTGATTACTATTAGATTTTGGTTCCTCTAACTGTTGAGGCAAAATCCCTAAATTAATTTTAAAGATAATAAACCAATATGATTAGAGAATTAATGGACTTTGATTAATTCCTTGGTATTTAACTTGTGCTCTTGAGTGTTTTACTAAGACAGGAACAAGGTTTAAATCATACCAAGAATCAATAAATCAAAAGACATTTGAATTCATGATCTAACACTGAGGTCAGAATGTTAGATCAGAATGTTGCTCGAAGATCAGAATGTTCAAGCTGAGATCAGAAGGTTGTTCTTAAACAAGCCAAGAGTCTCAAGAACTTTGATCAAAGGTCATGCAAGGCACATTTGACATGGGTATATGTCCAGCAAAGTACATTTGCATGGATCAATCAAGCAATAAAGGCATATACAAGGACTATGTCAAAGAAGGCATTCAATTTTCATTTAAGACCATGAACATTTGATGGGATAAAACCGCAAGTGCACGGTCTTACCGATGTAGTATAAAAGAGTATCGTTCCGACATGGAGTTATGAATTCAATCAACTTTAGATAATGATTAGACTAGTTTTATAAGGTAGAATGTTTTGGGTTTTTAATTGAAAGTAAATAAAAGAAAAGATAAAAGCCTTGGGATTATTGGTTCATCCTAACGACAAGTCCTTCTCAAACCAAACTATTAAACTTATAACTTTATGTTAGACCTAATTTCTCAAGACAGTTTCTCTTTTGTTCCTCTAGCAACCAAGCCTATTTCGCTGACTTGATTACTATTAGATTTTGGTTCCTCTAACAACCAAGCCTATTTCGCTGACTTGATTGTTATTAGTTCCCTTGAAGATCGAAACTATATGTCTCAAAGATTGCAAAGCCTATTTCGCTGACTTTGCAATCCTTGTCTAAATTCACTTGTTCGAATATCAAAGCTCCACTTTCGTTTTATGAATTGATATTTGAGATGATGGATAAACAATTATCAAACCCTCCACTTTTGTTTCCACAGTTTGATAATGGTTGATCCATGTTAAAGCGGTGAATTTAGATAAGGAATTAGGGTTACATAAGATTAAGGTTTAAAGCTTGGTTTGGTTAGGATTATGTCATTAGACTTATCCAACAATCCCAAGACAAGAGAAGTCTACTCACTGACGTTCATCGTAGACAAGGAGAAGAAGAGAGAAAGCATAAAAGTAAATAACAATAAAGTAAATGAACTTTTATTAGAAAACAATTGTCACATATTGCATTCCAAGAAAAGATGAATATTTGTGATGGCTAGCTACTCTATTTATAGTACACAATTGACTTAAAATCTAAGCAAGTATATTCCAAGAATATTCCTCGGTAGATTGTGCGCCAAAATAGAATAGCTTGGAGTCCAAGCAAAAGCAGCAAAAGGTGTTCTGCAGAATATTCCAAGTATATTCCACGAGACATATTTTTGTCTCCGAATCTTCATATTTTTGTACCGAATCAGCTCTAAATCCCTTTCTTTTGCTCCAAGACTCAATCCATCCAATATTCGTTCCTGAAATATAATAAAATGCAATTGTAGTAAAATAGTTCAAGAAAGGAAATAATATTAATATAAAATAAACTTAAATCTAAATAAAACTAAACTAAATAACATATTAAAATAGAAAATAAATGACTCATCAAACTCCCCCACACTTGAATCTTTGCTTGTCCTCAAGCAAAAGGCATAAACATGGTAGCATAAACAATTTTATCAAATGACAATTCGATTAAAGCACATGTCTCCTCAATGGCTTAAATCCCAAATGTACACTAATCACAAACTCAAGCATTTCTTGTAATTTTTATTCAACCCAACGATCAAGTTTCAAGTGAGTGTGTGTGTGAAGTCCAACCCTTTTCTTGCTCCTGTATAAGATAGGCATTATGAGGAAATATGGTCTAATCCTAGCACTAAACCAACCAAGAAAGATTCCTTTTATAATTCATATAAGAAAGATGGGAGTGTTTGAGAATTTTTGTTCTTTGCCATTTGCACATTTAAGTTCTTTATTTAAGGAACAACATCTTCACGTAGGAAGTCGGAGGGCCTACCCCCTTCCCCAATCTAGATTCAATGGTATCCCTTAAAACATCATCTTCACGTAGGAAGTCGGAGGGCCTACCCCCTTCCCCAATCTAGATTCAATGATGCGTTTTAAAGTTTTTCCTCAAGATAACAATCATCTTCACGTAGGAAGTCGGAGGGCCTACCTCCTTCCCCAATCTAGATTCAATGATGAGATCTTGGAATTTATTTGGCTTTTTGGCTTTTTATCAACTCCCTTATACTAACTTATACTACTGGCACTTTGAGAATCTTTAAAGGTTAATGCACCACTAAGATTAAAACGCGTTTCCTTAAAATACCTATTCATACATTTACTCAAGGGAAGCAACTTTGTGTTTTTCTCATTGGAGAATTTTATTCACTTTAAAACAAGATGTGGGTATATCAAGAAGACTTAAAACACAAGAGTTTGCTTTCATGTACAAGAATCAACCAAATAAGAGGAGACAATGAAAATTTTGTGTCATGATATTTTCAATAAAAATTAGCTACTTAACCATGCCTTTTACAATAAAACAAAACAAAAGAATAAAGTTCAAGGGAGTTTGGAAACACTACGACTACTGACACTTTATTAGGCTCCCCCCACACTTAGGAGAAGCATTGTCCTCAATGATTTAAAAGAAGAAGAAGAAAAAGAAGAAGATGATGAAGAAAGAAGAGAAGTAGAGTAAGAGTAGAGGAAGAGGAAAGCTCACAATTTTATTGAAGTCTAGAAGGTGGACCTTGGAGGTGAAGGTGTTGCATCATGTATCGGAACATTGGATTGTGTTATTCATTTATTTGATTGCCCCTTAGGACATCGTTTCTTAGCCCGATCATTTCAACACCTTGTAATTGTTGCTCGGTGAATATTCTTTGAACTTTGGTTTGCATCCATGCCCACCGTTCATCATTATAGTTTCCACCGGCTTTTTGTTCATGGTGCAAGTTTGCACTTACCTCCTCTTCATCATCACCACCATCATCACCATCATTGTGTACCTGTGGGTTAGTGCCAACATAAACAAAGTTTTCTACCACCTCCGGATTAGTAATGTCCGAATTAGGTAGAATAATCAAGCAATTAGCATTATTGACTCTCCACTCATATAGGTAATTGTGAGAAGGGCCATGGATTCTAAAAAAAACATGGTAGTGAGGGTTTCTAAGTCTAGATAGTAGTTTCCCTCAATCCTATTTATCACTTTGTTCACATTTACTGCCATTTTTTAACAATGAAAGTGATGTTTACACTTACCACTATGTCATCTTTATATCCGGTTTCTTTTTAGCAATTGAAAAAGGATAATAAATCAAATAATAGCAAATGTTAACATGGTGGTTATAAAGCATAGCCCACAACAAAAATATCTCAACATTCCTCATCATTCCTACCTCTTTTCTACCCCATATGGTGCAAGCAATAACCGTGTAAAGGTACCTAAGCACAGGGTTGTGAATTTATTCAACAGCCTAATCAAATGCTCATCTATTTCTAGTCTATCCAAAGCATTAACATCTGGGTACCTGCAAGGAGAGATAGTTCTAGAGTTTAGAGAATTATACCTATTTCTTTGCTCGGAATCCTTGAATTGGATCCCATAATTGCGGGCTGTTGATTGCTTCTTGCTTGCACCTCTTCCGGAGGCCTCAATATCCTCACCTTTCGTTTTTGATGCCATTGACCTTAGCTTAGTTTGGGTGTGGGTGGATGATTGTTGGTGAAGTTTGGAGAGAATTATAGATGTTATTTGATATGGATACGGAAAAAAATAAAAAAAATAAATTATTTATTTATTTTTTTTTTTTTTTTTGCTGATGGGTTGGCGCGGCCGTGCCACCATTCTGGAAAAAGAGGGAAGATTTTTTTTTTTTTTTTTTTTTGTCAATGGCTTCAAATTTCTTTCTCTTTTTCACATCATAGTTGGACAAATACCTACAGAGCAAAACAAAACAAAATAAAAGCAATAAAACTCATGGGTTGCCTCCCACGAAGCGCTCTTTTAGAGTCATTTAGCTTGACGATTAGAAGGTTTCTCTACCCAATACCCAATCTTTCCCAAAGGGATAGTGGCATCAACCTGAGATTCTCTCCCAAATCACACATAGTTTTTTCAATGGTTTCACTCTCAATCACACAAGGGGTGGAAAAACTCTCAATCACTATGAGGTTAGGCTTAACAAGCCTTTGTGGGACATGGATTTTGAGTTTATAAGGTGGTGAAACGATTGGCTTATCACTCTCTCCTATGACTTTCTCACCTTGTTGCTTTTCACTCTCTATCTCACCCTCAATTGTCTTAGTTTTCATAATGGGGTCCTCTAACTGCTTACCGTCCCTAAGTTGAATAGCATTTATAAGGCCTTTGGGGTTGGCTGCAGTTTGACTTTGAAAGACATCGGGGGTTTGAGAGGAAGTAGCTACTTTTTGGGCTACTTGAGAGAGGCAAAAGTTATGGTGCATAAGCCATAACTTATGCACCATGCATAAGGTCTTCACAGCCATCAGATCAATTGGACACTTGTAATAATCCTACGGTCTTCAGCTCAGATCCCACATTCATTGATTCAGCTGTGCCCGACGAAACCAAACCTCACAACCTCGCCGGAAACCACCGTGATTCAGTTGATTCATTCATTGTTTGTCTTCATCACCGGCGCTTTCTAACCTCGCCGGAAACCACCGTGATTCAGTTGATTCATTCATTGTTTGTCTTCATCACCGTGATTCAGTTGATTCAATTGAAGAGGTAAATTATGCACAACTTAACAACTCTATATTCACTTCTGAAACGTTGTGTTGTGATGAATGTTATGAATCATGATTATGTTAGTTTTTTCCAATTTCCACACTCTATTCCTAGCTTCTGTTACTTCCCTTTTTATTACTCAAACTAGTAATAATGCAGCATGGTATTTCTAGTTACTAGAATTCACATATTTGTGTAAATTGGGATTGTAATTGTAATTCAATTTCTTGGGTTTGACCCAATGTGGTTTTCCGGCTACTTCACGGCGTGATTGCGTCAATTTTCAACGGCGAACCTTGCTCGCTGCTCCGACGTCATTTTCCGGCTGGTCACGGCGTGATTGCGACTTTATTTCAGTGTCTAAGGTTGCACGAATTTCACCCTTTTCTGTGTTGGATCGGTTTTCAATTTCGCATTTTTGGTGATTTATGAACCATTCCCTGTTCCTGCATTTTTGGTGATTTATGAACCATTCCCTGTTCCTGTGATTGAATTTATTGAATTTCTTAATAAATTCAATAGATTGTATTCCCTGTTTCTGTATTCCCTGTCCCTGATTTATGAACCATCAGTAAAGGATATGAAACAGCAGATAAAGTTTTTCATGTGAAGTGTCATTGAACATGATTTACAAAATTATTGTTCAGAGTCTTACAATTTTGATGTGAAGTGTCATTAAGAGACTAAAATTAGATGCATTAAGAATCAGAACCAAACAAGTTTATTTGCTATATAGTTTCAGACATTAACATTTTACTATATTTGAGGACTATTGTATCATGTAATAACTTATATTTGCTACAATTGATTTCTGTAAAAACAATATCCAAACCTAGTCAGAACCAAACAAGTTTATTTGCTATATAGTTTCAGACATAAAACTCTTGTGTCACAAACTCCAGGACACTTATTGAAAGTTGTATGATACCTAAAATTTACAACTTATGAAAATCAATGTATCACATAAAACTGTCAATCACATAAAACTGTCACTTCTAGAACCTAATATGATATGCAGTGAAAAGAGGAGTCCTTTTATTCCTGGTTTGTAACCAAGAAAATGGAATTTATAGCTATACAATCGAATTTAAGCCGATGATAAACAAGAGTGAATAACTCATTATTCAAGTCAGGCAAAGATTTATGCGAAACTTTTAGGAATATTAGATTGAAAAATAAGAGCATTGATGTGTTATTGTTTGTAGTTTTTTCAGTCCTTGTCTACTTTTCTGATCTTTGAATGCTTAATCTGCAAATTTACATGCATTGATGTGTTAATCGTTTTGTATATTGAATGAAAAATGCTTAATGTGCTAATGGTTGTTTGTTCTTAATAGTGTTTGTTGCTGTTTTCAATGGATTTGATATCAACTTCATCTGAGAGTGGACAACTGAGTGTTGAAGCTTCATCACTGATTCATGCTGAGAGTGGACAACTGAGTGTTGAAACTTCTTCAATGATTCATGCTGATAGTACTGAATGTTACTCCCCTAGCAATGAAGAATCATGGAAGTCTTTAGTCTTTCAATCTATCAAAGAGGTTCAAGATTTTTATGGTAATTATGCATATAACACTGGATTTTCTATTAGGACTATGTTGAAGTCGAAGATTAATTCACAAAATAAGAAATCAGATAAGGTACATTATTTGCGTTATGTTTGTAACAAACAAGGTTACAAGAAGGGAAGTTTGCTTAATCCTAACAACAGGCCAACATCGGACAGTCCACTGGTTATTGAGTTTGTGAAAGTGAAAGAAAAACCTGAGGAAAGGGTCGGTTGTACAGCTGCAATATATTTGAAGCTGGATGAAGTTTTGAATGTGTATAAGATTTATAGATGGGATGTGGCTCACTGTCATCCATTACATAAACCAGAGCATTTGTGTTATCTGAGATCATTTAGAGAAGTAAATGAAGTTCAAGGACAACTAGCTCTAATAAATTCTAAAGCTGGAATGTCGATGAGAACGTCTTATGAAGTTCTTGGTCAAGGAGTTGGAGGTACGGAGAATCTTCCTTTTCGGTTTTCAGACTTAAAGAACTATCTAATGACAATTTGTCAAAAGGAGATGGTGGTTGGTGAAGCAACTGTAATTCAAGAATTCTTTAGAAATGAAGCTCTCTCGAAACCATCTTTTTACTATGATATCCAAGTTGATGCTGCAGAAGACATAGCTAGCATTTTTTGGGCAGATGGAATTATGCAACTAGATTATTCTCTATTTGGTGATGTCATCAGTTTTGATACAACTTACCGAACAAACAATCAATATCGCCCATTAGGTTAGTATCTTTTACTTCTCTCAGGTTTTTAATTAGTGTTTACTTTCATTATGTTGTATTTTTGTTCTGGCATGGTTAGTGTAGGTAGGAGTACATTTTGAACTACCTAGTGTCTAGGTGTGGCTGTCATATGTGTCCGAGATTGACTGTAAGATTGATAAAGTTGCAGGCATTTTTACTTAGCCAGAAATTAAATTCATCATATACTAACCATATACCGATAATAAATTCATCTAAAACCATTACACCATAAGTATGGTTTTACATATGACACTATCAAAACCATTAAACCATACTTATGGTTTCAGTATTCCATACCCCTAATTTTGATCAAATTTTAATTAAATTTTTACATAGAACACTAATGAAATTGTCTTGTGTGATCGATCTTTAGTACATACTTATTAGAATACTTAATGTCTATGTCTTTTATCATTGAGTTTATTCACTGCTGAGGCGTGATTTCTTATAATTTGTGATTACATACTAGGATAAATGCATTATAATTTAGGGTTGGTTTCATTATTTATTGTAAGTTATTTTGTTCTGATTTAGGTCATTTATTGGTCATTATTTCAGCTGCCTTTATTGGTTTTGACAATCATCGCAAGAGTGTTTTATTTGGTGCTGCGCTATTGTACGATGAGACAGCAGCTACTTTTGATTGGTTGTTTACAACATTCTTGAAGTGTATGTCCAATAAGAAACCACAGACTATATATACAGACCAGGCTAGTGCGTTATTGTGTTCAATTCCAAATATTTTTCCAGGTGTTTTTCACGGGCTTTGTTCATGGCACATGGCAGAGAATGCAAAGAAAAATCTTGGCTCTCGTGCAAACAGTGCATTTTTCGATGAGTTAACTAATTTGGTTTCAAATGTAGACGATGAATCAGATTTCGACTATAATTGGGATCAGATGATGAAAAATTGTTTTAATGGAAGGCCTACTTCAGACTTTAAGTGGCTTGTCCAAACTTACGGAAATCGTATGCATTGGTCTTCAGCTTGGGTCAAGTCACATTTTACAGCTGGTCTGAAAACAACTCAGTTAAGTGAGTCTTTCAATGCTTTTCTTCGTGGATTTCTGCAGCCAGACCATTCACTTGTTCGATTCTTTAGTCATTTCAACATTATGGTTCAGAGAATGAGAGATAATCATGCTGAGTTGGACTTCAAGGCTGCAAACACTAGAACAAAAAATAATTATCCCAATAGTCAGCTGATGCGGTCCGTTGTCAACAAGTACACACCAGCTTGCTTTGCATTTATTCACAGGCAGTATGACCTTTCCTTCAAATACTATCATGAGGAGGACACAACAAAAGGGTCTGCCTTTAACAAGTTTTTCAAAGTTTTCACAATTGAAAAGGTTGATGATAATTATGATGATGTTGATAATGATAATGAAGGGCCTTCCAATGTTGATGTTTTGGATGCAGAACTTCAAGAAAACCTTTTCCCAAGTTTTGAAGATCATGATCGACTTGATGAAAGGGTTGTCACAGTTGACATTAGAAGCAAAAGTTTTAGTTGTTCATGTCGTATGTTTAAGAACAGGGGCTTTTTATGTCGACATGTTTTGAAGATCTTTGAGTTCTTAGGTGGTTATGTGCAGTATCATTTTTTGAAGACAATACCTGGACAATATGTTTTAAAGCGTTGGACTAGAGATGTGCGTCCGTCTGTTGATAAGCTGAAATCTACCATCAATATTGGCACTGAAGACACCACTCAAGCACAACGATATCAACAAATTTGTGCTGTTACCGTTCAGCTTTCTACACGTTTTTGTGCAGATCCGGAGGCATCTCAAATTTTTCTCGACGGTGTTCTTGAAGTTGGGAAAAAGGCAGAGGAGTTGCTTCTTTCTAAAGGTATTCGTACAGACCCATCTTCCGTGACATCATCATCCAAGTTTTCAAAAGGAGCTGCTGTCGGTGAACCATCTGCTGGGGTGAAGTCCACTGCACCAAAGTTCAAAGAAAGACTAAATCCAATTAAGTCAAAGAAGCGACTTAAAAGTGATTATGAAAAAGCTAGAGAAAGGCAGAAATTCCTTCTAAATAATTTTAATACTGAAACCATTTACGGATAATAATTTTGATCAAAACGATTACACCATAAGTATGGTTTTACCTAGTACACTATCAAAACCATTATACCATATTTATGGTTTCAGTATTCCATACACCAAATTTTGATCAAATTTTAATTAAATTCAACATTGTTGAGCCTAAAATAACTGTTTATCACTTTTTTATTTATTTAATGGTTTTTTTATTTATCCGTACATGGTTCTAATGGTTTTCTAAATAAAAAAAAAAGTGATAAACAGTTATTTTAGGCCCAAGAATGTTGAATTTAATTAAAATTTGATCAAAATTAGGTGTATGGAATACTGAAACCATAAGTATGGTATAATGGTTTTGATAGTGTACTAGGTAAAACCATACTTATGGTGTAATGGTTTTGATCAAAATTATTATCCGTACATGGTTCTAGTGGTTTTCTAAATAAAAAAAAAAAAGTGATAAACAGTTATTTTAGGCCCAAGAATGTTGAATTTAATTAAAGTTTGATCAAAATTAGGTGTATAGAATACTGAAACCATAAGTATGGTATAATGGTTTTGATAGTGTACTAGGTAAAACCATACTTATGGTGTAATGGTTTTCTAATTAAAGTTTGACCAAAATTAGGTGTATAGAATACTGAAACCATAAGTATGGTATAATGGTTTTGATAGTGTACTAGGTAAAACCATACTTATGGTGTAATGGTTTTGATCAAAATTATTATCCGTACATGGTTCTAATGGTTTTCTAAATAAAAAAAAATGTGATAAACAGTTATTTTAGGCCCAAGAATGTTGAATTTAATTAAAATTTGATCAAAATTAGGTGTATGGAATACTGAAACCATAAGTATGGTATAATGGTTTTGATAGTGTACTAGGTAAAACCATACTTATGGTGTAATGGTTTTCTAATTAAAGTTTGACCAAAATTAGGTGTATAGAATACTGAAACCATAAGTATGGTATAATGGTTTTGATAGTGTACTAGGTAAAACCATACTTATGGTGTAATGGTTTTGATCAAAATTCTTATCCGTACATGGTTCTAATGGTTTTCTAAATAAAAAAAAAAGTGATAAACAGTTATTTTAGGCCCAAGAATGTTGAATTTAATTAAAATTTGATCAAAATTAGGTGTATGGAATACTGAAACCATAAATATGGTATAATGGTTTTGATAGTGTACTAGGTAAAACCATACTTATGGTGTAATGGTTTTGATCAAAATTATTATCCGTACATGGTTCTAATGGTTTTCTAAATAAAAAAAAATGTGATAACAATTATTTTAGGCCCAAGAATGTTGAATTTAATTAAAATTTGATCAAAATTAGGTGTATGGAATACTGAAACCATAAATATGGTATAATGGTTTTGATAGTGTACTAGGTAAAACCATACAACCAGATATAGAGATGGCAATTAGGGTTGCTGTTTCCATGATTATATAATATCAAGACTACAATGGATCTATAGGGTAATTTACAGCGGAATGGTATACAAAGTCAACAGATCTCAATGAAAAAAAAAAAAAATAGGATTTATGGCTAAACAAACCGTTGAGGGTAGTTCTAGATCTGGTCCAAGACGAACTGTTGTAGGAGATTTATTGAAACCCTTGAATTCAGAATATGGTAAAGTAGATCCGGGATGGGGAACTACCCCTTTGATGGGTATTGCAATGGCTCTATTTGCGGTATTTCTCTCGATTATTTTAGAGATTTATAATTCGTCCATTTTACTGGACCAAATTTCGAATTAGAGAATTAGATTCACAAGAACCAACTAACTAGTTTTTCAATAGAAAGTAAAGTTTAGCTTAGCATTTAGGTCGTTGATTTTTAGACCATTCCATTTTTATTTGGTAGTTCGACCGCGAAACTTCTTTGTTTCTGTATTTCCGGAATATGAGTGTGTGACTTGTTACAATTGATCCTATTGTATAGTACAGAACATAAAAAGGATACGTCATCTTTCTTATCTTGATAGAGATGGCTTTACCCCGTCAGATATTTATTCTAATATCTGGAGCACGGAATATAGAAAAGAAATAGATTCTAAAGTATTAGAACTATGATTCATACTTAATATTTATATTTAGACCTCGCAACCGGACGAAAAAAAAAAGAAAGAGTTAGAATAATCAATTTCAAAAAAAAAAAAATTTGAATAAGTGATGATCCAGCAGTTCTTACTCAGGGAATTTTTGGACTTGGATTAAAGGTTTTTTTGGAAATCATCGTGGTTCTGGTATGAATCTGAGGTTTTTGAATTGATTCTATAGGGTCTTAACAAGAAAATTCCTATCAATAATAATAAAAAAACAACAGTAAAATCGTATTAAATACAGACAAAAAAAAAAGAGGTGAATAATAGAATATTCAAGAGGCCGGTAAGGATCAAGAGAAAAGACGAGTGAGCCGACTTGAAATTTTGGCATTATAAACACAAAGAATACCTTTTGGATTTCCATTTTTTTTATCTTCAAAAAAGATTGGAATCATAGGATTAAGTTAAGAAGTTTAAAACTTTCTATTCCACATATCCGTTTTCCAAATAACTGGTATTTTTGTTTGAGCCGTACGAGATGAAATTCTCATATACGGTTCTCAGGGGGGTCCTTTGGTTTACCTATCTCAATAAAGTCTATGATTGGTTCGAAGAACGTCTTGAGATTCAGGCGATTGCCGATGATATAACTAGTAAATATGTTCCTCCTCATGTCAATATATTTTATTGTTTAGGAGGAATTACACTTACTTGTTTTTTAGTCCAAGTAGCGACGGGTTTTGCTATGACTTTTTATTATCGTCCGACCGTTACGGAGGCTTTTGCTTTTGTTCAATATATAATGACTGAGGCTAACTTTGGTTGGTTAATCCGATCAGTTCATCGATGGTCGGCAAGTATGATGGTCTTAATGATGATCTTGCACGTATTTCGCGTGTATCTCACCGGTGGTTTTAAAAAACCTCGCGAACTGACTTGGGTTACGGGTGTAGTTTTGGGTGTATTGACTGCATCCTTTGGTGTAACCGGTTATTCCTTACCTTGGGACCAAATTGGTTATTGGGCAGTAAAAATTGTAACAGGTGTACCCGACGCTATTCCTGTAATAGGATCGTCGGTGGTAGAGTTATTGCGCGGAAGCGCTAGTGTGGGACAATCTACCTTGACTCGTTTTTATAGTTTACATACTTTTGTATTACCTCTTCTTACTGCCGTATTCATGTTAATGCACTTTCCAATGATACGTAAGCAAGGCATTTTCGGTCCTTTATAGAATAAAAAAAAAAGAAAAAAAAAACATAAATTAATCAAATTAATCATAGATATTTGTAATTAATCATTTTGGGGAGGAGAATAGTATTTCATTGCTACAAATATGCATTATTCAAAAAAAAATAAGACATGTATTTGGATATTTCCCTTCAACTTTAAATTGCATTCTTTATTTGATATACACGAATAGTTGAAGGGAACTCTCCGAAAAAATAATGGATTATGGGAGTGTGTGACTTGAACTATTGATTGGGCCGTGCAGTATGACTTGATCTTATCTGCCACATTTGAATTCACAATTAAATGTGTCTTTTTTCCAACCACCGCGCCAGTCCCCTACGGAGGATAGGCCGGTTCGCTTGAAGAGAATCTTTTCTATGATCAGACTGTATCATATCCTGCATGAATAGGCTCCGTAATATCCAGTAATATAAGTTAAGTAATGTGATATAATCCGGATTATGTCTTCTGTATTTCACTTAACTTAATAGTATGGAAATGCAGTCATTTCCTATGCATTGACTCAATTTATGATACTATCGGAGTGAAACAAGTAGATCTAAAGAAAAACGGGGGTTGTATTCTATTAGTAACAAGTAAATCCTTTCTATGTAAAAAATTCCGAAATTCATTTTTCGAGGGAGAACAGTCGAAAGGTTTGAGATCACCCAGAAAGAACTTTTCATTTTGAAAACATACTTGGGTGAAAAGCATTTACTTAAAAAGAAGAACTGAATTTTTTGCAATGCATAGTTGTAATTTCGGAAAAAAAAAAGAGAATCAAGTTTGTTTTCTTACATAGAATCTTCATATATGAGTGACTACCATATAAATATTTTCTATGTATGCATTCAGTTCGTTTGATTCGTGCTTGACCCGGATGATGAAAAATTCTCATGTCCGGTTCTTTCGGAGGATGGATCTATAACAATTCACCTATCCCAATAACAAAAAAACCTGACTTGAATGATCCTGTATTAAGAGCGAAATTGGCTAAAGGGATGGGTCATAATTATTATGGAGAACCCGCGTGGCCTAACGATCTTTTATATATTTTTCCTGTACTAATTTTAGGTACTATTGCCTGTAACGTAGGCTTAGCGGTTCTCGAACCATCAATGATTGGGGAACCCGCAGATCCGTTTGCAACTCCTTTGGAAATATTGCCCGAATGGTATTTTTTTCCCGTATTTCAAATACTTCGTACAGTACCCAATAAATTATTGGGCGTTCTTTTAATGGTTTCAGTACCCGTGGGATTATTAACAGTACCTTTTTTGGAGAATGTTAATAAGTTCCAAAACCCATTTCGCCGTCCAGTAGCAACAACCGTCTTTTTGATTGGTACCGTCGTGGCTCTTTGGTTGGGTATTGGAGCAACATTACCTATTGAAAAATCCCTAACTTTAGGTCTTTTTTAAATTGATTCAATTGTGAAATAAAATATCATGACATGTGTATTGTGTATCTAGGGAGAATTCACTTTGAAATGACTAATCCCTAGATACATCTATTTCATTTTAGACCTATTCTGAATATATAGATTTGTGCGAATTTTTAGAAAAAATAAATGATGAAAAAAAATCCAATGGCCCTGACTCAGTATCCTTTTGATATTTTGATCAAAATATCAAAATATCAAAAGCTTCTCTTCCCTTTTTCCGCCCGACTCTTTGCTCTTAAGAATGTGGGTTTTAAGTTAAGAATGAGTAATTGCACTTCTCCGACCCTTAACTGTTCAACCTGAGAGCGGATAACAAATGCGTTCCGCTTTTTTTTTTGAACAGGATTCTATGGTCGGTCCGCGACCCCTGGATGCCGAAGGCGTCCTTGGGGTGATCTCGTAGTTCCTACGGGGTGGAGACGAGGGACAGTTAAATTTCACTAAAATAGTTTCATTAGCACCCGAGGTATTATAATACGAGATCGTGATATAGATATATTATTTAGGACTGGAATGAATAGGAAGGAAATCTATTTGAATATATATTTGAATAGAAGTGAAATAGAGTCCTAAATATATTAGATCTCACATATATACTTTATATACTTGTGTAACAGCACAAATTTGTTGATATCGTTGTGCTTGAGTGGTGTCTTCAGTGCCAATATTGATGGTAGATTTCAGCTTATCAACAGACGGACGCACATCTCTAGTCCAACGCTTTAAAACATATTGTCCAGGTATTGTCTTCAAAAAATGATACTGCACATAACCACCTAAGAACTCAAAGATCTTCAAAACATGTCGACATAAAAAGCCCCTGTTCTTAAACATACGACATGAACAACTAAAACTTTTGCTTCTAATGTCAACTGTGACAACCCTTTCATCAAGTCGATCATGATCTTCAAAACTTGGGAAAAGGTTTTCTTGAAGTTCTGCATCCAAAACATCAACATTGGAAGGCCCTTCATTATCATTATCAACATCATCATAATTATCATCAACCTTTTCAATTGTGAAAACTTTGAAAAACTTGTTAAAGGCAGACCCTTTTGTTGTGTCCTCCTCATGATAGTATTTGAAGGAAAGGTCATACTGCCTGTGAATAAATGCAAAGCAAGCTGGTGTGTACTTGTTGACAACGGACCGCATCAGCTGACTATTGGGATAATTATTTTTTGTTCTAGTGTTTGCAGCCTTGAAGTCCAACTCAGCATGATTATCTCTCATTCTCTGAACCATAATGTTGAAATGACTAAAGAATCGAACAAGTGAATGGTCTGGCTGCAGAAATCCACGAAGAAAAGCATTGAAAGACTCACTTAACTGAGTTGTTTTCAGACCAGCTGTAAAATGTGACTTGACCCAAGCTGAAGACCAATGCATACGATTTCCGTAAGTTTGGACAAGCCACTTAAAGTCTGAAGTAGGCCTTCCATTAAAACAATTTTTCATCATCTGATCCCAATTATAGTCGAAATCTGATTCATCGTCTACATTTGAAACCAAATTAGTTAACTCATCGAAAAATGCACTGTTTGCACGAGAGCCAAGATTTTTCTTTGCATTCTCTGCCATGTGCCATGAACAAAGCCCGTGAAAAACACCTGGAAAAATATTTGGAATTGAACACAATAACGCACTAGCCTGGTCTGTATATATAGTCTGTGGTTTCTTATTGGACATACACTTCAAGAATGTTGTAAACAACCAATCAAAAGTAGCTGCTGTCTCATCGTACAATAGCGCAGCACCAAATAAAACACTCTTGCGATGATTGTCAAAACCAATAAAGGCAGCTGAAATAATGACCAATAAATGACCTAAATCAGAACAAAATAACTTACAATAAATAATGAAACCAACCCTAAATTATAATGCATTTATCCTAGTATGTAATCACAAATTATAAGAAATCACGCCTCAGCAGTGAATAAACTCAATGATAAAAGACATAGACATTAAGTATTCTAATAAGTATGTACTAAAGATCGATCACACAAGACAATTTCATTAGTGTTCTATGTAAAAATTTAATTAAAATTTGATCAAAATTAGGGGTATGGAATACTGAAACCATAAGTATGGTTTAATGGTTTTGATAGTGTCATATGTAAAACCATACTTATGGTGTAATGGTTTTAGATGAATTTATTATCGGTATATGGTTAGTATATGATGAATTTAATTTCTGGCTAAGTAAAAATGCCTGCAACTTTATCAATCTTACAGTCAATCTCGGACACATATGACAGCCACACCTAGACACTAGGTAGTTCAAAATGTACTCCTACCTACACTAACCATGCCAGAACAAAAATACAACATAATGAAAGTAAACACTAATTAAAAACCTGAGAGAAGTAAAAGATACTAACCTAATGGGCGATATTGATTGTTTGTTCGGTAAGTTGTATCAAAACTGATGACATCACCAAATAGAGAATAATCTAGTTGCATAATTCCATCTGCCCAAAAAATGCTAGCTATGTCTTCTGCAGCATCAACTTGGATATCATAGTAAAAAGATGGTTTCGAGAGAGCTTCATTTCTAAAGAATTCTTGAATTACAGTTGCTTCACCAACCACCATCTCCTTTTGACAAATTGTCATTAGATAGTTCTTTAAGTCTGAAAACCGAAAAGGAAGATTCTCCGTACCTCCAACTCCTTGACCAAGAACTTCATAAGACGTTCTCATCGACATTCCAGCTTTAGAATTTATTAGAGCTAGTTGTCCTTGAACTTCATTTACTTCTCTAAATGATCTCAGATAACACAAATGCTCTGGTTTATGTAATGGATGACAGTGAGCCACATCCCATCTATAAATCTTATACACATTCAAAACTTCATCCAGCTTCAAATATATTGCAGCTGTACAACCGACCCTTTCCTCAGGTTTTTCTTTCACTTTCACAAACTCAATAACCAGTGGACTGTCCGATGTTGGCCTGTTGTTAGGATTAAGCAAACTTCCCTTCTTGTAACCTTGTTTGTTACAAACATAACGCAAATAATGTACCTTATCTGATTTCTTATTTTGTGAATTAATCTTCGACTTCAACATAGTCCTAATAGAAAATCCAGTGTTATATGCATAATTACCATAAAAATCTTGAACCTCTTTGATAGATTGAAAGACTAAAGACTTCCATGATTCTTCATTGCTAGGGGAGTAACATTCAGTACTATCAGCATGAATCATTGAAGAAGTTTCAACACTCAGTTGTCCACTCTCAGCATGAATCAGTGATGAAGCTTCAACACTCAGTTGTCCACTCTCAGATGAAGTTGATATCAAATCCATTGAAAACAGCAACAAACACTATTAAGAACAAACAACCATTAGCACATTAAGCATTTTTCATTCAATATACAAAACGATTAACACATCAATGCATGTAAATTTGCAGATTAAGCATTCAAAGATCAAAAAAGTAGACAAGGACTGAAAAAACTACAAACAATAACACATCAATGCTCTTATTTTTCAATCTAATATTCCTAAAAGTTTCGCATAAATCTTTGCCTGACTTGAATAATGAGTTATTCACTCTTGTTTATCATCGGCTTAAATTCGATTGTATAGCTATAAATTCCATTTTTCTTGGTTACAAACCAGGAATAAAAGGACTCCTCTTTTCACTGCATATCATATTAGGTTCTAGAAGTGACAGTTTTATGTGATTGACAGTTTTATGTGATACATTGATTTTCATAAGTTGTAAATTTTAGGTATCATACAACTTTCAATAAGTGTCCTGGAGTTTGTGACACAAGAGTTTTATGTCTGAAACTATATAGCAAATAAACTTGTTTGGTTCTGACTAGGTTTGGATATTGTTTTTACAGAAATCAATTGTAGCAAATATAAGTTATTACATGATACAATAGTCCTCAAATATAGTAAAATGTTAATGTCTGAAACTATATAGCAAATAAACTTGTTTGGTTCTGATTCTTAATGCATCTAATTTTAGTCTCTTAATGACACTTCACATCAAAATTGTAAGACTTTGAACAATAATTTTGTAAATCATGTTCAATGACACTTCACATGAAAAACTTTATCTGCTGTTTCATATCCTTTACTGATGGTTCATAAATCAGGGACAGGGAATACAGAAATAGGGAATACAATCTATTGAATTTATTAAGAAATTCAATAAATTCAATCACAGGAACAGGGAATGGTTCATAAATCACCAAAAATGCAGGAACAGGGAATGGTTCATAAATCACCAAAAATGCGAAATTGAAAACCGATCCAACACAGAAAAGGGTGAAATTCGTGCAACCTTAGACACTGAAATAAAGTCGCAATCACGCCGTGACCAGCCGGAAAATGACGTCGGAGCAGCGAGCAAGGTTCGCCGTTGAAAATTGACGCAATCACGCCGTGAAGTAGCCGGAAAACCACATTGGGTCAAACCCAAGAAATTGAATTACAATTACAATCCCAATTTACACAAATATGTGAATTCTAGTAACTAGAAATACCATGCTGCATTATTACTAGTTTGAGTAATAAAAAGGGAAGTAACAGAAGCTAGGAATAGAGTGTGGAAATTGGAAAAAACTAACATAATCATGATTCATAACATTCATCACAACACAACGTTTCAGAAGTGAATATAGAGTTGTTAAGTTGTGCATAATTTACCTCTTCAATTGAATCAACTGAATCACGGTGATGAAGACAAACAATGAATGAATCAACTGAATCACGGTGGTTTCCGGCGAGGTTAGAAAGCGCCGGTGATGAAGACAAACAATGAATGAATCAACTGAATCACGGTGGTTTCCGGCGAGGTTGTGAGGTTTGGTTTCGTCGGGCACAGCTGAATCAATGAATGTGGGATCTGAGCTGAAGACCGTAGGATTATTACAAGTGTCCAATTGATCTGATGGCTGTGAAGACCTTATGCATGGTGCATAAGTTATGGCTTATGCACCATAACTTTTGCCTCTCTCAAGTAGCCCAAAAAGTAGCTACTTCCTCTCAAACCCCCGATGTCTTTCAAAGTCAAACTGCAGCCAACCCCAAAGGCCTTATAAATGCTATTCAACTTAGGGACGGTAAGCAGTTAGAGGACCCCATTATGAAAACTAAGACAATTGAGGGTGAGATAGAGAGTGAAAAGCAACAAGGTGAGAAAGTCATAGGAGAGAGTGATAAGCCAATCGTTTCACCACCTTATAAACTCAAAATCCATGTCCCACAAAGGCTTGTTAAGCCTAACCTCATAGTGATTGAGAGTTTTTCCACCCCTTGTGTGATTGAGAGTGAAACCATTGAAAAAACTATGTGTGATTTGGGAGAGAATCTCAGGTTGATGCCACTATCCCTTTGGGAAAGATTGGGTATTGGGTAGAGAAACCTTCTAATCGTCAAGCTAAATGACTCTAAAAGAGCGCTTCGTGGGAGGCAACCCATGAGTTTTATTGCTTTTATTTTGTTTTGTTTTGCTCTGTAGGTATTTGTCCAACTATGATGTGAAAAAGAGAAAGAAATTTGAAGCCATTGACAAAAAAAAAAAAAAAAAAAAATCTTCCCTCTTTTTCCAGAATGGTGGCACGGCCGCGCCAACCCATCAGCAAAAAAAAAAAAAAAAATAAATAAATAATTTATTTTTTTTATTTTTTTCCGTATCCATATCAAATAACATCTATAATTCTCTCCAAACTTCACCAACAATCATCCACCCACACCCAAACTAAGCTAAGGTCAATGGCATCAAAAACGAAAGGTGAGGATATTGAGGCCTCCGGAAGAGGTGCAAGCAAGAAGCAATCAACAGCCCGCAATTATGGGATCCAATTCAAGGATTCCGAGCAAAGAAATAGGTATAATTCTCTAAACTCTAGAACTATCTCTCCTTGCAGGTACCCAGATGTTAATGCTTTGGATAGACTAGAAATAGATGAGCATTTGATTAGGCTGTTGAATAAATTCACAACCCTGTGCTTAGGTACCTTTACACGGTTATTTCTTGCACCATATGGGGTAGAAAAGAGGTAGGAATGATGAGGAATGTTGAGATATTTTTGTTGTGGGCTATGCTTTATAACCACCATGTTAACATTTGCTATTATTTGATTTATTATCCTTTTTCAATTGCTAAAAAGAAACCGGATATAAAGATGACATAGTGGTAAGTGTAAACATCACTTTCATTGTTAAAAAATGGCAGTAAATGTGAACAAAGTGATAAATAGGATTGAGGGAAACTACTATCTAGACTTAGAAACCCTCACTACCATGTTTTTTTTAGAATCCATGGCCCTTCTCACAATTACCTATATGAGTGGAGAGTCAATAATGCTAATTGCTTGATTATTCTACCTAATTCGGACATTACTAATCCGGAGGTGGTAGAAAACTTTGTTTATGTTGGCACTAACCCACAGGTACACAATGATGGTGATGATGGTGGTGATGATGAAGAGGAGGTAAGTGCAAACTTGCACCATGAACAAAAAGCCGGTGGAAACTATAATGATGAACGGTGGGCATGGATGCAAACCAAAGTTCAAAGAATATTCACCGAGCAACAATTACAAGGTGTTGAAATGATCGGGCTAAGAAACGATGTCCTAAGGGGCAATCAAATAAATGAATAACACAATCCAATGTTCCGATACATGATGCAACACCTTCACCTCCAAGGTCCACCTTCTAGACTTCAATAAAATTGTGAGCTTTCCTCTTCCTCTACTCTTACTCTACTTCTCTTCTTTCTTCATCATCTTCTTCTTTTTCTTCTTCTTCTTTTAAATCATTGAGGACAATGCTTCTCCTAAGTGTGGGGGGAGCCTAATAAAGTGTCAGTAGTCGTAGTGTTTCCAAACTCCCTTGAACTTTATTCTTTTGTTTTGTTTTATTGTAAAAGGCATGGTTAAGTAGCTAATTTTTATTGAAAATATCATGACACAAAATTTTCATTGTCTCCTCTTATTTGGTTGATTCTTGTACATGAAAGCAAACTCTTGTGTTTTAAGTCTTCTTGATATACCCACATCTTGTTTTAAAGTGAATAAAATTCTCCAATGAGAAAAACACAAAGTTGCTTCCCTTGAGTAAATGTATGAATAGGTATTTTAAGGAAACGCGTTTTAATCTTAGTGGTGCATTAACCTTTAAAGATTCTCAAAGTGCCAGTAGTATAAGTTAGTATAAGGGAGTTGATAAAAAGCCAAAAAGCCAAATAAATTCCAAGATCTCATCATTGAATCTAGATTGGGGAAGGAGGTAGGCCCTCCGACTTCCTACGTGAAGATGATTGTTATCTTGAGGAAAAACTTTAAAACGCATCATTGAATCTAGATTGGGGAAGGGGTAGGCCCTCCGACTTCCTACGTGAAGATGATGTTTTAAGGGATACCATTGAATCTAGATTGGGGAAGGGGGTAGGCCCTCCGACTTCCTACGTGAAGATGTTGTTCCTTAAATAAAGAACTTAAATGTGCAAATGGCAAAGAACAAAAATTCTCAAATACTCCCATCTTTCTTATATGAATTATAAAAGGAATCTTTCTTGGTTGGTTTAGTGCTAGGATTAGACCATATTTCCTCATAATGCCTATCTTATACAGGAGCAAGAAAAGGGTTGGACTTCACACACACACTCACTTGAAACTTGATCGTTGGGTTGAATAAAAATTACAAGAAATGCTTGAGTTTGTGATTAGTGTACATTTGGGATTTAAGCCCTTGAGGAGACATGTACTTTAATCGAATTGTCATTTGATAAAATTGTTTATGCTACCATGTTTATGCCTTTTGCTTGAGGACAAGCAAAGATTCAAGTGTGGGGGAGTTTGATGAGTCATTTATTATCTATTTTAATATGTTATTTAGTTTTGTTTTATTTAGATTTAAGTTTATTTTATATTAATATTATTTCCTTTCTTGAACTATTTTACTACAATTGCATTTTATTATATTTCAGGAACGAATATTGGATGGATTGAGTCTTGGAGCAAAAGAAAGGGATTTAGAGCTGATTCGGTACAAAAATATGAAGATTCGGAGACAAAAATATGTCTCGTGGAATATACTTGGAATATTCTGCAGAACACCTTTTGCTGCTTTTGCTTGGACTCCAAGCTATTCTATTTTGGCACACAATCTACCGAGGAATATTCTTGGAATATACTTGCTTAGATTTTAAGTCAATTGTGTACTATAAATAGAGTAGCTAGCCATCACAAATATTCATCTTTTCTTGGAATGCAATATGTGACAATTGTTTTCTAATAAAAGTTCATTTACTTTATTGTTATTTACTTTTATGCTTTCTCTCTTCTTCTCCTTGTCTACGATGAACGTCAGTGAGTAGACTTCTCTTGTCTTGGGATTGTTGGATAAGTCTAATGACATAATCCTAACCAAACCAAGCTTTAAACCTTAATCTTATGTAACCCTAATTCCTTATCTAAATTCACCGCTTTAACATGGATCAACCATTATCAAACTGTGGAAACAAAAGTGGAGGGTTAGATAATTGTTTATCCATCATCTCAAATATCAATTCATAAAACGAAAGTGGAGCTTTGATATTCGAACAAGTGAATTTAGACAAGGATTGCAAAGTCAGCGAAATAGGCTTTGCAATCTTTGAGACATATAGTTTCGATCTTCAAGGGAACTAATAACAATCAAGTCAGCGAAATAGGCTTGGTTGTTAGAGGAACCAAAATCTAATAGTAATCAAGTCAGCGAAATAGGCTTGGTTGCTAGAGGAACAAAAGAGAAACTGTCTTGAGAAATTAGGTCTAACATAAAGTTATAAGTTTAATAGTTTGGTTTGAGAAGGACTTGTCGTTAGGATGAACCAATAATCCCAAGGCTTTTATCTTTTCTTTTATTTACTTTCAATTAAAAACCCAAAACATTCTACCTTATAAAACTAGTCTAATCATTATCTAAAGTTGATTGAATTCATAACTCCATGTCGGAACGATACTCTTTTATACTACATCGGTAAGACCGTGCACTTGCGGTTTTATCCCATCAAATGTTCATGGTCTTAAATGAAAATTGAATGCCTTCTTTGACATAGTCCTTGTATATGCCTTTATTGCTTGATTGATCCATGCAAATGTACTTTGCTAGACATATACCCATGTCAAATGTGCCTTGCATGACCTTTGATCAAAGTTCTTGAGACTCTTGGCTTGTTTAAGAACAACCTTCTGATCTCAGCTTGAACATTCTGATCTTCGAGCAACATTCTGATCTAACATTCTGACCTCAGTGTTAGATCATGAATTCAAATGTCTTTTGATTTATTGATTCTTGGTATGATTTAAACCTTGTTCCTGTCTTAGTAAAACACTCAAGAGCACAAGTTAAATACCAAGGAATTAATCAAAGTCCATTAATTCTCTAATCATATTGGTTTATTATCTTTAAAATTAATTTAGGGATTTTGCCTCAACAGTTAGAGGAACCAAAATCTAATAGTAATCAAGTCAGCGAAATAGGCTTGGTTGCTAGAGGAACATAAGAGAAACTGTCTTGAGAAATTAGGTCTAACATAACATTATAAGCTTTTAGTTTGGTTTGTGAAGGACTTGTTATTTAGATGAAACCAACGATCCCAAGGCTCCTTTTATTATATTAAGTTTTAACCGTTTGAAAACCCCCAACTTACAATTCTTTTCTCTTCTAATCATTTCCTAAGGTTAATTGAATTAAACTACTCCCTGTCGGAACGATACTCTTTTCATACTACTTCGGTAAGACCGTGCACTTGCGGTTTTATCTCATCAAGTTTTTGGCGCCGCTGCCGGGGAGTAAACTAATTTGATTAACTATTTCCTTGTGATTAGAACTCTTTTCTCTTCCTCTTTTCTTCTACTTCTTTCTTTTTATTACCAATTAACTTCTTGGGTTCTCAATTTCTTATGCGAAGAAGTAAAAGTCTCGGAGAATTTATTCCTGAGATCGAAAGATATTTGCATAAGAAAAAGAGAGAGGCGCAAAATAATACTGCTATGGATGAACGCACTCTCAAAGAGTATGCTACTCCTTCAATGGAAGAGCCACAAGCTATTATCGTGTACCCAACGGTTGAGGGTAACAACTTCGAAATCAAGCCTGCACTACTCAATTTGGTGCAGCAAAATCAGTTTTCTGGATCACCCACTGAGGATCCAAATCTCCATATTTCTTCCTTCCTTAGACTCAGTGGCACTATAAAAGAGAACCAAGAAGCCGTATGACTTCATCTCTTTCCCTTTTCCTTAAGGGATAGAGCTAGCGCTTGGTTCCATTCCCTAAAAGTCGGTTCCATCACTTCATGGGACGGTATGAGGCGAGCATTCCTTGCCCGATTTTCCCCCCATCTAAAACCGCTAAACTTAGAGATCAAATCACACGGTTCAATCAAAAAGATGGGGAGTCTCTCTATGAAGCGTGGGAGAGTTTCAAGGAAAAGCTTAGACTTTGTCCCCACCATGGCATGGAAAAGTGGCTTATAGTCCACACCTTTTAATGGCTTGTCATATACCACTAAGATGTCTGTTGATGCAGCTGCAGGTGGATCTCTAATGAACAAAAATTATACGGAGGCTTATGCCTTGATGAAGACATGGCTCAGAATCACTACCAATGGACCAACGAGAGAGCCGTCACCGCTTCTACTCCCTCTAAGAAAGAGGCAGGTATATACGAAGTCTCTGAATATAACCACCTTGCTGCTAAGGTTGAAGCTTTGACCCAAAAATTCGAAAAACTTAATGTTAATGCTGTCACACCTTCTTCTACATCCTCTCCTTGTGAAATCTGTGGTATATCCGGTCATATCGGTGTTGATTGTCAGTTAGGTAGTGCTGCCAATATTGAGCAACTGAATTATGCTCTATATAACCAAGGAACGAGGCCAAATCAAAATTTTTACAAAAATCCTCAAGGTTCCTATGGACAAGCAGCGCCACCTGGCTATACAAACAACTAGAAAGTGGCTCAGAAATCAAGTTTGGAAAATTTGTTGGAAAATTGCATAGCTAACCAAAATAAAAATCTTTAAGAACTGAAAAACCAAACGGGATTTCTGAACGACTCTCTCTCCAAACTCACTACCAAGGTTGATTCTATCGCCACACACGCCAAAATGCTTGAGACCCAAATCTCCCAAGTGGCCACCTCTTCTCAAACACTAGGAGTCTTTCCTGGTCAACCCGAAACAAACCCCAAAGCTCATGTCAATGCTATTTCTCTCGGGGGCAGTAAGTTAGAAGAGACCGTTACTAAAGCCAAAAGTATCAAGGGAGAGAGTGTTAAGCCTCTAGGTGAGAAGGATGCGATAAAGAAACCACTTGACGAGAACAAAGCCCTTTCCCCATTAAGGCTCGTTAAGCTTAACTTGGAGGCTCGATTTAATAAAGGCTTAATTGCACTTTTGGACCCCTATCTTTCCAAAAGTTGCGGTTATGGAAAGATAGGGGTCCATAACCGTAACTTTTGGAAAGATAGGGGTCCAAAAGTGCAATTAAGCCTTTAATAAATTCTTAAACATACTTAAAAAGATTTGCATTCAGATTCCATTTGCTGAAGCTTTGTCCCGTATGCCTCTATATGCCAAGTTTTTAAAAGACATTTTTTCAAAGAAGAAGGCTATAGAGCAAAATGAGACAATAGCTTTGACAAGAGAAAAAGGTGCAATCATCAAGAAGCCACCTCCAAAGCTTAGAGATCCAGGAAGTTTTGCCATCCCTTGTGTGATAGGGAGTGAAACCTTAAACCGAGGCTTATGTGATTTAGGAGCTAGTGTTAGTCTGTTGCCCTTATCCCTCTTTAAAAGGCTGGGGATGGGAGAGTTAAAGCCTACCGAAACAACATTGAAGTTAGCCGATCGTTCTGATATCCAACCTGTCGGATATGTCGAGGACATCCCCGTTAAAATAGAAGGGATAGACATCCCAACTGATTTCATGGTGCTTGACATAGATGAGGACAATGAGTGCCCTATAATTTTAGGACGACCCTTCCTCGCCACTGCAGGTGCTATAGTAGATGTTCAGAATGGTAGGATTGTTTTTCAAATGAGTGATGAGTTGATAGGGTTTGAGTTGGAGAATTTTATGAAAGGTCCCGCTCTCTATTCTTATAACATGATTAAAGGTCATAATGTGGAAGAACGCTCATTAGCGTCATCTACACAATATGACCTCTTTGATCCCTTCTAAGGACACTTTCTTAAAACGTCAAGCTAATGACTATAAAGAAGCGCTTCGTGGGAGGCAACCCACGCATTTAACTGCTTTTGTTTTGTTTTTTTTTTTGTTTTTAATTGTTTTGTAGGTGATTGTCCGAGTGTGATTCAAGAAAAGGAAAAATTTTGAAGCCCCGACATCCAGAACCTTGGCACGGCCCGTGCTAACACTAGCACGGCCGTGCCAGACCTTACCTTCCAAAAACCCTCCAAAACTCTAGAAACTTGGCACGACCCGTGCTAGGGTTGGCACGGCCGTGCCCGACTCCAGGTAAAAATATACCTCACCTTTCATCTTCTTCTTCCCTCATTCTCCACCACAAACATCTCTCTACATTCAAACTTCTCTCAAAAACCTCCATAACCATAGAAATTTCAAACCTCCATATCTCCCTCAAAATCTCACCATTTCACAAAATTTCTTCACCCAATCAACCACAATCAACATTTCAATCATAACCCTTCAATAAAAAACAACTTTCCTTCATCCCTACCAAAAATCATCAAATTCGTTGCCTCCATTCACCTACCTAAAAACCCACAAATTCTTCACCAATTCACCCAACCCAACTCCTAACACTTGCTCAAAACCCAACCCCATCACCCAACTAACCTTTTCCACCAAAAACATTTCCCAAAACCCAACCTTCACCCAAAACACAAAAGGTCAAACCAAGGTCAAGGATCAATGGCATCTACGAGAGGTGGAGCAAGCTCTTCCGGAGGACCACAATCAAAGAAGAAAATGCAAGCCAAGAATCATGGGATAATCTTCAAGGACACCAAGCAAAGGGACAGGTATAAAATTCTTATCTCTAAACCTTTGAATCCTTGTCGATTTCCCGATCCTTATACTTTGAGTGTGCTAGGACTAAGGGATAATGTTTTTAGCTTACTAGGAAATTTAGGATGGGTTGATATGCTTAGACCTATGAAAGGTTTTGAAAATTTCACTTATGAATTCTTAAGTTCTATTGAATTTACGAAGGATAAAGTGAACTTTGATAACCACGACCATAGAGTCTCCTTCCGACTTTTGAATATGGATTACGAGATGTCTCTTGAAATTTTTTCTTTAGAGATGGACTTTGCAAATGCGGGGTTCATCCATGACTCTTGGAATCCAAATCTAAAGTCGGAAGACTATGACCCCACTCTCTTTTGGAAACGCATTACCGGGTTAAGGTATTATAATCCTCACAACAATAAGGCTAGTAACATTCACAACCCAGTGCTTAGATACCTCCAGAGAGTCATGGCTTGTACTATTTGGGGTAGAAAAGAGGTAGGAACAACTAGGACGGATGAACTTTTTATGCTTTGGGCAATGCTTAGTAACAATCCCGTTAATATATGCTTCTACCTACTTGATTACCTTTCCTCCATAGGTGCTAGACCGGATAATAGAGCTGAGATAGTAGACGGTGGTATCATTTCCTTCATCGCTAGGAAGTTCAGAGTGGGTGAGGAAGATGGGGTAAATCCAATTGAGGGCAACAATAGGCTTAATATTGAAACCCTTGTTGCTATGAATTTCATTAAGATTCACCCACCCATTACTTATGCACTTCAACTTCGTATACCTCTTTTGTTTCTACTTCCTAACCCATCTCGGACTAACCCCGAGGTGGAGGAAAATTTGTTGTATGTTTGTGATAGATTACAGGTACATGAAAAGCATAATCAAGGTGACGAAGAAGGTGCACACATGCACCATGAAGTGGAGCCCTATGACCATAACGCCGACAATGAAAGATGGGCATGGATGCAAACCGAGGTACAAAGGATAAGCACCGAGCAACAAAGGCAAGGTGTTGAATTATCCGGGCTAAGAAATGATGTCCTAAGGAGCAACCACTTATCCGAAGAAAATAACCAAATGCTTCGGAACATGATGCAACACTTCAACCTCCAAGGTACTCCCTATGGACCTCCATAAAAATGTGAGCTTTCCTCTTCCTCTTTTTCACCTTATCTCTTCAATCTCTATCTCGTTCTTCTCCTTCTTCTTTTTTTTTCTTCTCTCTTGAATCATTGAGGACAATGCTTCTCATAAGTGTGGGGGGAGCCTAATAAAGTGTCTTTAGTCGTAGTTGTAACACCCCGTTTTCCCAACATAAAAATTCTTAAAAACATTTACCAGAGTATGAATCGTAAACAACGGGATATCACATAAAACATAATCCAAAACAGTTAAATAATAATTTAACCAATATCTTAAACATTGCAGCGGAAAATCATAATCATAATTCATAAAACGTTTTGGCACGCAGGCCCCATCAAAAGTTCATAATCATAATCCATAACATTATAAAAATAACATATTAGTCACGTAAGAGAATGAAGCATGCATAAACATAAACCCCATCCCGTTACGTATCAGAGCGACCTAGACGACACAGTGAGGCAAGGCCACTCATAGAAGCAACTGCACACTAAGCACGATCACCTGCAAGTTACCCATACGAAAGGCAACATTTTCAAGCAGAAGGGGTGAGATTTCATAACAAAATAATGCTAATCAAAGTAATTTGAATCATAATTAACATTAACATCATAATCATTCTTGGATAACTTTGCATATTCAAATAACAAGTATCACGTATTCATATATTCAACAAATATCACGTATTCACTTATTCAATCGTCATCAATAACATAGCATTATGGACATGACAATGTGACAATGCTCTTAGACTCCTTATATGCATGTGGTACCAATCGTCATCATAAGTATTAATATACTTTAATCGTGCGGAGGACAAAGCTCCTAATAATCGTGCGGAGGACAAAGCTCCTAATAAACGTGGTGAGGACTAAGCTCAATGAGATGCTATGCATGGACTCTTATGAACAAAACATCGTGATCAACATATCAACATGCATCCAACAACTTGGAGCTAAACGTCATCATTTCATCATATATAAATACATACAATGCACTTAGTTAAATAACAGCAGCAGCATAATCAAGTCACATAACAGGATGATATCATTATATCAATAGCACATCAATTATTTCATAATTAAACTTCCATATCGTACATAAATATACAATACCTTAACCATACTCAATCAATATCAACATATCTTAAACAGCTTACAGACTGCATTTAACGTCATCATTAGGTCTTATTATCATAAGGGGGTTCGCTCCTGATCAAAACGTGCGACACAAATCGCACAAACACTCATAACGCTCAGGACAGGAGGTGCTCGCGAGGCGAGGGTTCTTGCTCGCCATGGCGAGTACTAAACAATTCCCAAACTAAAGTTGTTCTGGGTCTAATCTTGCCCTACATTCATTCCTAATCATTACTAGGTATGTTCAGGCACACTAAGGCATTCAAGGTCCAACTGAAAAGGTCGAAACACAAAATCTAACATGCACTCTGCCTTAGCTCGCTATGGCGAGTAAGGTCGCTCGCTATGGCGAGCTGCATTGTACAACTCGCGAGGCGAGGAAACAGGGTTCGCGAGGCGAGCGATGAATGTTCATCACTCGCGAGGCGAGATTCATAGCTCGCCGTGGCGAGCGATGAATGTCGCTACGGCCAGACTTCCTAAATTCACAAAAACTCGACGTTTCACATGGTTCTAAGCTTGTTTTTGATTCCAAAGTTCGTCCTAAACATTATCTAAGGTCTAGGAACACTTTCTACATCAATTAAACCAATTCTCACCGTTTGATCATCAATTCTAAGGTTTTGACCTAGTTTTCGTTTTCTCCAATTCACTCCTAATTCTTGTTAACTAATCATCAGAATCACATTCAATTAACAATACTGAGTTATTAGTCTCACCCTTACCTGGTTATGAAGAAATCGCAGCCCTCTCTATGCTCTTCTCCCTTCTAAGCTTTTCTCCCTTTTTCAAAAGTTTTCACGTACAATGAGTTTCTAAAATATTAGGTCTTCTCCTATTTATATCTCTTCCTAATTACTTATCTTATCTCACTTTCACCCCCAAAACTATCTAAAATATCAAAACAGCCCTCAACTAAATATTTTATATTATTTTCAAATCTTTATTCTATTTAATAATAAAATAAATCTCATATCATAATCAAATCCTCCAAAACTCATAACTTATCACGTCATCAATCAAATCACTAAATTCACCACAAATCATCAAAACATATCAAAATCATGCATATACTATATAATTATAATATAATGGCCTAAACTCGATTAAATAGCGATTAAACGAAAGTGGGCGTTACAGTAGTGTTTCCAAACTCCCTTGAACTTTATTCTTTTGTTTTGTTTTATTGTAAAAGGCATGAATAAGCAGCTTGTTTTTAATGTTTTATTATGACATAAATTTTTTCTTGTACATGAAAGTGATTTCTTGTGTTGTAAGTATTCTTGCTATACCCACATCAAGGTTTATTTTGAAAATTCTCCAATGAGAAAAGAACCTAGTTGCAATCCTTGAGTAAGTGTATGAATAGGTATTTTAAGTAACACGTTCTAGCTTTAATGATAATCTGGACCCTAAAAAATCTTCAGAGTAAAGTAGTATAAGTTTGTGTGGGAATAATTCTAATGTGATGAAATGTGTAAACCAAAATGGGGCAGAAGGATATCACTAGCACGTGGAGGAAAGGATACCCCCTCACTGACTTCCTAAATGTGGTGATGACTTCTCAAACAAATTGTGCTTGAATTAAACCCTCTAAAAAGAGGAACTTCCTAAGTGAAGTAAACAAGTTGTAGCACTACTTAGGGTGATCATAGAAACTTGGAGGAAAGGATACCCCCTCACAGACTTCCAATGTGAAATGATAGCCCCTAGGCATATACAAGCCCCCAAATGTATAAATTCATCAAATCTATCTTAACTCTCCCACCTCTCTTAAATGAAATGAAGAAAAGATTTTTCTCGGTCATTTTAGTGTTAAGGTTAGAACCTGTTCCTCGTAATATCTATCTTATACAGGAGCAAGAAAAGGGTTGGACTACACACACACACTCACTTGAGATTTGTTGTTGGGTTGAATGAGTTTACAAGGAATACTTGAAGTTGTGATTAGTGTACATTGAAATGAAACCTCGAGGGAGACATAAGCTTTTATTTGAATTGTCATATATTAATCCTTTTGTTGCTGCCATGTCTATGCCTTTTGCTTGAGGACAAGCAAAGATTCAAGTGTGGGGGAGTTTGAGGAGTCATTTATTGCTTACTTTTATATGCTTTTTAGTTTAATTTTATTTTATTATATATTAGTATTATTTCCTTTTTAGGATAGTTTACTACAAATTGCATTTTATTTTATTTCAAGAATGAATATTGGATGGATTGAGTCTTGGAGCAAAAGAAAGGGACTTGGAGCTGATTGGATGCGAAAATATGAAGATTGAGAGACAAAAATATGTCTCCCCAAAGTCAGAAGCTTGGCACGGGCCGTGCCACCCTCCAGAGTGCCTTTTGCTGCTTTTTGCTTAGATTTTAAGCTACTCTATTTTGAGCCCAAATGTAATTGATTAGATTTTAAGTCGAATGAATGCTATAAATAGAATAGCCATCCATCACAAATATTCATCTTTACTTGGAATACAATAAGTGACAATTGCTTTTCTAATTAAAGTTCTTTTCTTTTCCTTTATTTTCTTGTCATTTATATTTATGCTTTCTCTCTTCTTTCCCATGTCTACGATGAACATGAGTGAGTAAACTTCTCCTTGTCTTGGGATTGTTGGATAAGTCTAAATGACATAATCCTAATCAAGCCAAGCTCTAAGCCTTAATCTTATGTAACCCTAATTTCTTATCTAAATTCACCGCTTTAACATGGATCAACCATTATCAAACTGTGGAAACGAAAGTGGAGGGTTTGATAATTGTTTATCCATTATTCCAAATATCAATTCATAAAACGAAAGTGGAGCTTTGATATTCGAACAAGTGAATTTAGACAAGGATTGCAAAGGCAGCGAAATAGTCTTTGCAATCTTTGAGACATATAGTTTCGATCTTCAAGGGAACTAATAACAATCAAGTCAGCGAAATAGGCTTGGTTGTTAGAGGAACCAAAATCTAATAGTAATCAAGTCAGCGAAATAGGCTTGGTTGGTAGAGGAACATAAGAGAAACTGTCTTGAGAAATTAGGTCTAACATAACATTATAAGCTTTTAGTTTGGTTTGTGAATGACTTGTTATTTAGATGAAACCAACGATCCCAAGGCTCCTTTTATTATATTAATTTTTAACCATTTGAAAACCCCCAACTTACAATTCTTTTCTCTTCTAATCATTTCCTAAGGTTAATTGAATTAAACTACTCCCTGTCGGAACGATACTCTTTTCATACTACTTCGGTAAGACCGTGCACTTGCGGTTTTATCTCATCAATAAGATGGCTGAAATGACAGAGTTCCAGCTTGCACAAAACCTCCTGGAGAGTCACGTATACATACACATGCCAACACCGACTTTGTTATCACATGGGGAAATGGATGATCCACGTTACACTTGAATCGTTCTGGGTTCGGCCGCTGCCATTCAACATTGCTGCTACTGCTCACAGTGACAGCAGAAGAGTGCAGCAGCATGCCATTATTACGCATCTGTTGTGACAGATTCCAGTCCTCCAACATCTGTTTTGCACGTGCTAAAACTTGGGCTGATGACTCATCATGATGCTGCCAAAGCTTCAAATTACGGCGTTTCCATAGACTCCATAAAAAGCATCGCTAGCAGGCTGCACTGAGAGGCCGGAACTTTCTGTATAAGTTGGAACAAAATACCATCCAAACTTGCACACTCCACAACTGCCTGATGCACAAACCCCACAAGTGAGCCGCTTGCCAGACCTGTCTTGCCCTTGAGCACATAAACAGAGTGTGTATCGACAATGCAACTTCGACTTGACTATGCAACTCTATCTTCTTAACCATGCATGTGGTGCCAATCCAGGGCATCAAGCCCTCAACATAAGAGCATAAATATACTTTGTAACACCCCGTTAACCAAAACAATTAAATAATAAATAAAATATCAGAGTTCAACAACAACGGGCATGTCACGCTACTTTTCAAAATTTATTAAATAGAATAAAATACTATTTAATAAACATCAAACTTTATATCATCATTAATTTGTAGCGGAATATCCTTCAACTAAACAACATCAACATCCAACATTAAATTCTGGCACAAAGGCCTCAACATAGTTAATTCATCAACATTTTGTTTTCAAAACAAACAACAATAAAGAGGCTCTAACGACATGTTCCAAAATTTGATACATAAGGAATGAAAACTATAACAACTAATTCCCATCCCGTTACGTGTCAGAGCCCTAGACACTTGAGCCACCATCTACTACTCTGGATTACCTGCAAGTTATCCATATGAAGGGCAACATTTCCAAGCAGAAGGTGTAACACCCCGTAACCAGATACAATTAAATAATACATAATTCATCAGAGTTTAATACCAACGGGCATGCTACACTGCTAATTTCAAATTTCTTAAATAGTTATAAAACTATTAAATACACATCCTTCATAAACAACAATAATTTTGCAGCGGAAAATATTCTTCAACGTTAATTTCAACATCAAATCCTAGCACAAAGGCCACAACTTTGCAGCGGAAAATATTCTTCAACGTTAATTTCAACATCAAATCCTGGCACAAAGGCCACAACATTAGTTCATAATCATTGTTCAGTTAACAATTAAAAAGCTACATCAGCATAATCCAAATGTGATACATAGGAATCAAAATAAACACATAAACCCCATCCGTACGTATCAGAGTCCTAGACATTGAGCCACCACCTACTACTCAGGATCACTGCAAGTTACCCATAAGAGGGCAACATTTCCAAGCAGAAGGGTGAATTCACAACAATAATATAGATATAAAATTCTTCAATTGAATCTAACACCATAAATATCATCAATACATCATATATATATATATATATATATATATATATATATATATATACCTGTTCAATATATATATATATATATATATATATAATATATATATATATATATATATATATATTTCACAAACAACAACATCATCATTAATATGGAAAATGCAACCAACAACACTGACTCATGCAATTGACATGACAACACCCCTAAACTCCTCAACAAATGCAACTATGCATGTGGTACCATATTCAGGGCCGAAGCCCTCACCGCTAATTGAATGGTTAAAGCATTCATCAGGACATAAGTCCTCACCGCTTTGAACAACAAGGTGTTCCAGGACATGAGTCCTCCCGCTTTGAACGACAAGGAGTTCCAGGGCAAAAGCCCTTCCGGTTTATATGCTTATGCAACTGACTCCACTTGTGTATATCTAGATACAACTTAACAATGCATATATATGTATATGACTCACAACCCACACTTCAACAACATGTATGATTTAATTAAATGATAGCATACATCACAGTCAACAACAGATCATCATCAGAAATCCAGCAGTCCAGAAAAAAAACACACGATTAATCATAATTATGCTCTTACATCAATTTCATTCAATTAAACAACAAACAGTTCTGAAAAGTGGACTACTCGCCTCGAGAGTACATCTACTCGCTATGGCGAGCTCATGAAAATAGGTCACTCGTTATGGCGAGTTCAAGGCGAACATAAAAGGGCTGCTCTCGGAGTTTTGACATTTTTCTCACTAAATCTTCTTTTTAAAGCTGCCTATTCATCTTTTTAATCTGAAAATTGTCCCGGACCTCTCTAAAATCATTTAGGCACTCAAAACTAACCAAATACGGCTTATAACAACAGTTTGAAAATCCAGAATTTCTCACAGGTACTCGCCACGGCGAGTTGTCTTGCTCGCGGGGCGAGCTATGAAGTTGCTCACTCGCTATGGCGAGCACAGGCTACTCGCGAGGCGAGCGATGAACTTCTGTACGGGCAGAATGCAGGTTTTTCCCAAAATCCCATTTTCCTCAAATTCACTCCCCAAATTGGTTTACAGATGTGAAATGAAACCCTGTATGCACTCAGAACCTATTTCTAATACCAAAACAGCAATCTCTCCACTCAATTCTCGTAATCCATCATAACCTAAAATTCCCAATTCTATCATAACCTGTTAAAATCAAAATCAGAATTCCATAACTATATTACTGAAGTAAAACTCACCTTACCTTAATTCAATGTAAGATTGCACAGAAAAATGAATTCCCTTGACTCTTCTCCCTTGCTCTTGGTTTTTCTCCCAAAATTTGATTGTATGTAAAAACAATTCTCCCTCTCTTTCTTTTTCCTAACTCCCTTCTTAACTTCTCCTTTATTTTCATTTATTCCCCCTTAATCCCTTATTCTAAATGCTTATTAGGTCTAGCAACACCTTAACCTAATTTTTCCCTCTAATTCCATGCAATTAATTAATGCTAATGCTAATTAATGCTAATGCTAATCCCTAATACTCTAATTTTTCCCTCCTAAAACATGTGCAATTTGAATTCAAATATTCCTTACCGGTTGTAAAAACCCACCCACATTGAATTTTCCATTGCATTTAATATCCATTTTGAATTTTAGTCAGTTTAAGCAATACCCATATGTGAGTCTTGAGCCACTCAAAAACAGGTTTTCCAAGAACGATTTCAGAATACCCAAATGTTATTCTCTTGTTCATCTACCTCAGAACAACAATCGATGCTTTCTCTCAAAATCATTCTTCATCTCATCTCTCTCATTTGCTCTTCATCTCTCTATCTATCTCTCTCTCTCTCTCTCTCTCTCTCTCTCTCTAATCGCCGGAAACTTGAGATAACGGTGGCGATAACATAATGAAGAGGAAGAGAGTAGATCGAGTGATGATTGACCGAATTTCTTGAACCATGATTCAACGGGGCAAAGATGGTGGGGGTAGCGTGAGAGTTTTTGTTGGTGGTGAATATGTGGAACGGTGGAAAGGTTTATTTCAAACTCACTCTCACTTCCGATTCAAAACTACCCTTCAAAGTGTATGTCATCATCATTTCCCTTTTTATGCATCGATAGTGAATATGCTAATTTTTTCCGTATTTTTTTTCTTTGACGATTTCAGTTTCAGTGTTCTTGAGACTCCACAAATCAGCGCTATTATCACCAATGGTAATTTCTTTCATCATCATTGTCATCAATTTCAAATTTTGATATTTTTTGATCAAATTATTATTTTTATCATTACTGTTATTTTTTGATAGATTGTGTTTTTTTTATCTGATTATTCTTGAATAGATTATTCCCTATGAGTATCAATTTTTACGAATTTTGGGATTTTTTAGTGTTGTCAATCGTCGATCACAGAAAATAGTTGATTGTTCAAATTATGCTGTTTGATAACACTTTGTACTGATTAGCGTATTATGTTAATTTGTTCAAATTGCGCCACGCTATAGTTTTGCTATAGCCAGTATTTTATAACACTGGAGTACATTTAAGTTTGTTGAAAGCTTTTCAAATTAAGAACATGATTTTTTATAATAGTTGTTAATGGATATATTTCACTCTTTGGACGTGAGAATGATTTAATATTTAGGTGTTTTTAAGCACGGGGTATAGTCTAAAGTTATGAAATGAATCGTTTTATGCAAATGTTTTGTTCTTTTGCGGAAAAGAAACTT